>NC_092138.1:118393135-118552452 GCF_043159975.1 Macaca nemestrina
GCAACAAGTGTTATGAACAAATGTGGTATCTGTCAGGCCTCTGAGCCCAAGCCAAGCCATCGTGTCCCCTGTGACTTACACGTATAGGCCCAGATGGCCTGAAGTAACTGAAGAATCACAAAAGAAGTGCAAATGCCCTGCCTGGCCATAACTGATGACATTCCACCATAAAAGAAGTGAAAATGGGCTGGGCGCAGTGGCTCACGCCTGTAATCCCAGCACTTTGGGAGGCTGAGGTGGGCGGATCACGAGGTCAGGAGATCGAGACCATCCTGGCTAACACGGTGAAACCCCGTCTCTACTAAAAATACAAAAAAAATTAGCCAGCCGGGCGCGGTGGCTCAAGCCTGTAATCCCAGCACTTTGGGAGGCCGAGGCGGGCGGATCACAAGGTCAGGAGATCGAGACCACAGTGAAACCCCGTCTCTACTAAAAATACAAAAAATTAGCCGGGCGCGGTGGCGGGCGCCTGTAGTCCCAGCTACTCAAGGAGGCTGAGGCAGGAGAATGGCGGGAACCCGGGAGGCGGAGCTTGCAGTGAGCCGAGATCGCGCCACTGCACTCCAGCCTGGGCAACAGCGTGAGACTCCGTCTCAAAAAAAAAAAAAACAAAAAAAACAAAAAACAAAAAAAACAAAAAACAAAAAAAACAAAATTAGCCGGGCATGGTGGCGGGCGCCTGTAGTCCCAGCTACTCAGGAGACTGAGGCAGGAGAATGGCGTGAACCTGGGAGGCGGAGCTTGCAGTGAGCCTAGCTCGCGCCACTGCACTCCAGCCTGGGCAACAGAGCGAGACTCCGTCTCAAAAAAAAAAAAAAAGAAGTGAAAATGGCTGGTCCTTGCTTCCTGGCTCATCCTGGCTCAAAAAGCTCCCACACTGAGCACCTTGTGATCCCCACTCCCGCCCACCAGAGAACCCCCTTTGACTGTAATTTTCCTTTACCTACCCAAATCCTATAAAACGGCCCCACACTTATCTCCCTTCGCTGACTCTCTTTTCAGACTCAGCACGCCTGCACCCAGGTGATTAAAAAGCTTTATTGCTCACACAAAGCCTGTTTGGTGGTGTCTTCACATGGATGGGCATGACAGTATCAGCATTAAAAGCTCTCACAAAACAAAGATATAAACAACACCTCATGGAAAATGCAGACATGATATGAATTTTTTTTTTTGTATTTTTAGTAGAGATGGGGTTTCACCGTGTTAGCCTCGAACTCCTGACCTCATGATCCGCTCGCCTCGGCCTCCCAAAGTGATGGGATTACAGGCATGAGCCACTGTGCCCGGCCAATATGAACTTTTTAAGAAAAAAGACTGGCCAGGCGCAGTGGCTTAAGTCTGTAATCCCAGCACTTTGGGAGGTGGAGGTGGGCGGATCACAAGTTCAGGAGATCGAGACCATCCTGGCTAACATGGTGAAACCCCGTCTGTACTAAAAAAAAAAAAAACCAAAAAAAATTAGCCGGGTGTGGCGGCGGCACCTGTAGTCCCAGCTACTCGGGAGGTTGAGGCAGGAGAATGGCGTGAACCCGGGAGGTGGAGCTTGCAGTGAGCCGAGATAGCACCACTGCACTGCAGCCTGGGCGACAGAGCGAGACTCTGTCTCAAAAAAAAAAAAAAAAAAAGAAAAGAAAAAAGAAAAAAAAGAAAAAAGACCACAGTCCGTTAAGTGTGCAGGCATCAAGTCGAACCATAATCACATATATGCTGATTGTGTGTTGAGAGCAGTTTCTGAGGCTTACTGCTGGCAGGCTCACGGTGAGAAGGACCTCTAATTCGGGTGGCACCTTCTGGAAAGCAATTTGGTACATACAGATCAAGTCCATACAAGACACTACAAACTTGGACCATTGCTTCCACTCCTAGGAAGTTGTCTGGCATTCTGGTAGACGCTGGTTCTCCTCCACCGCTCCTGGCTGGTAATTCCCATAGCCCTTGATAGGGCCTTGTGTTAGAATGTTGAGTGTACAAGGCCTGGGGGGGTGTGGGTGGGGGACTTTGACCTTCTCCTGCCCTCCTTTCGTCTGCCCCAATGCAGGACGCTAACATTCTTGCCTTTCCGATTGTGGGTCTTTTTTTTTTTTTTTTTTTTTTGAGATGGAGTCTGGCTCTGTCGCCCAGGCTGGAGGGCAGTGGCCAGATCTCAGCTCACTGCAAGCTCCACCTCCCGGGTTCACGCCATTCTCCTGCCTCAGCCTCCCGAGTAGCTGGGACTACAGGCGCCCGCCACCTCGCCCGGCTAGTTTTTTGTATTTTTTTAGTAGAGACGAGGTTTCACCATGTTAGCCAGGATGGTCTCGATCTCCTGACCTCGTGATCCACCCGTCTCGGCCTCCCAAAGTGCTGGGATTACAGGCTTGAGCCACCGCGCCCGGCCTGATTGTGGGTCTTAAGACCCTCCCAGGAGAGGTCTCACCCAAGCCCCAGGGACAGCAATGCTGACATCAGGAAGCTTCTGTAAAATGCCAAGAGGACTGGGGCTCAGGGAGCTTCTGGACAGCAGAACAGCTGGAGGTTCCCAGAGGGCGGCGACCAGCGAGCGAGGGCATGGAAGCACCAGCCCATCCCCATGCCTCTCACTGGTATCCTTTGCAATCAATATCCTTTACAACAAACCAGTAAACATCAGCATTTCCCTGAGTTCTTTTTTTTTTTTTTTTTTTTTGAGACGGAGTCTCGCTCTGTCGCCGGGGCTGGAGCGCAGTGGCTGGATCTCAGCTCACTGCAAGCTCCGCCTCCCGGGTTTAAGCCATTCTCCTGCCTCAGCCTCCTGTGTAGCTGGGACTACAGGCGCCCGCCACCTCGCCCGGCTAGTTTTTTGTATTTTTTTAGTAGAGACGGGGTTTCACCGTGTTCGCCAGGATGGTCTCGATCTCCTGACCTCGTGATCCGCCCGTCTCGGCCTCCCAAAGTGCTGGGATTACAGGCTTGAGCCACCGCGCCCGGCCATTTTTTTTTTTTTTTTTTTTTTTTTTTGTTGAGACGGAGTCTTGCTCAGTCGCCCAGGCTGGAGTGCGGTGGCGCGATCTCGGCTCACTGCAAGCTCTGCCTCCTGGGTTCACGCCATTCTTCTGCCTCAGCCTCCTGAATAGCAGGGACTACAGGCGCCCGCCACCTCGCCCGGCTAATTTTTTTGTATTTTTAGTAGAGACGGGGTTTCACCAGGCTAGCCAGGATGGTCTCGATCTCCTGACCTCGTGATCCGCCCGTCTTGGCCTCCCAAAGTGCTGGGATTACAGGCGTGAGCCACCGCGCCCGGCCTCCCTGAGTTCTATGAGTGGCTACACCAAATTAAACCCAAAGCGGGTGTCATAGGAACCCCAACTTGAAGCCAGTTGGTCAGAAGTTCCAGAGGCCCAGGCTTGCGACTGGTGTGTGTCTGGAGGCCCTGCCCCTGTCTGTGTCTGGAGGCCGTCTTGGGAGGGAGCTCTCACCCTGTGGGATCTGACACTGTCTCCAGGTAGATGGTGAAGGAAATGAATTAGAGGACACCCAGCTTGGTGTGTGGGGAACAACCCCCCCAACATTTGAACAAAAGCCTCCTTCTGTGACGGCTGTGGTGGTGTGGGTGCAGAGCCGGACACCACGAGAGCATTTCCCCCACGCACCTTCCGAAGGAGAGGATGGATGTCCAGCAGCGCCATTCACAGCGGCAACGTTTATTACAGGACAGGGAGGACCTGGAGGGGCCTATCTGTCCAATGACAAGGGCTTCATGAGCAAAGTGCACTCTGTTCCACTGGCAGCCAGTCAACTCTGAACCTGGCGCGACCTGGACAGGGGCTCCGGAGCTCAGGGCGTGAACCCTTCGCCCAGATAAATCCTGTGCTTCCTCAAGCATGTGTCCATCTGTCTGCCTGGCAGGCCCAGTGCTGAAGGGCAGGCATCCAGAGAGGGCGGAGGAGGCCCGAGTTGGCCCTGTTCACAGGCCCCGCCCTGGTGGATTCTGGGCCAAGGTCAGGGCTGGGACCGGCTGGCGGTCAGCTCCAGAGGCCACACAGCGAGGGCCTTGGTGCCCACAAGGGCTCTTGCTCACGCAGGCTGGCTGTTCCTTTGCAGAGCAGGCAGCCTGGCCATCAGTGACACCTTCTAGTCTCTGTGTCCCCAGGTGAGAGGCAGGCCCTCACACTCCAGTCCTGGCTGGGCCCCAGGGCTGGGCCTGCCTCTGGTGTCAGACCCATCTGATGTGGCTTTGCTTTTTCCCTAAGTGGGAACCCAGGTGGGGTGGCAGCTCCTCCTCTTCCTCCAGGGATCCTTCCTGGACCCCTCCCTCCTACCCCCAGGGAGTCCTGGCTGGCCAGACACAGCTGGGCATCTCCTAGGGCTTGGCGGATGCCCTGGGTCCTGTTCCCTCCACCCCCTCTGCTGAGGCCTCAGTCCTCCCAGAGGACCTGCTAGAGTGGACCCCAGACTTCCAGGAGACCCCAGGGTGCAGGAGAGGGGAGGAATGCTGGGAAAGTTAGGGGGAAAGGGAGAGGGCTGGGCCAGGAGTCACTGGGGCAGGCTGGGGGTCCTGGCCCAGGCAGACCCCGTGATCATCTAGTTAGTGGGGGAGGGGCCCGCCCGGCGTGGGGGCCCGGGGCAGCCCCTCCAGGGCCAGACAATGCATCTTCCCCAGGAGCCCCAGCAACAGAGGGGCCTACCAGTGAGGTCACAGAGCCTGGTGGTGCCCTCGGGGAAGAGAGCCAGGAGACTCTGATGATGAATTTTGACCAGAAGGCAGTGAAATTCCTGGCAAATTTTTACATCAATGGAGGCAAACACTGGACCCACGGCCACCTGAGGCAGACGCCACCAGAGCCCAGCCAGTAACTTGAGGGGGGCGGTGGGGCGGGAAGGGGCAGGCCGGCTGGGAGTGGCCAGGGTGCTGAGGGACAGCGGTGGGGGGAGGGCTGTGGGACAGGCCGGCTGGGAGCAGCCTGGGAGGTGAGGGACAGAGGGTGGGGGCAGGCTCCAGGGAGCAGCCGGCGGCGGGGTGCTGAGGGACAGTTGGGGAGACAGACTTTGGGGCAGGCGGCTCGGGGGCTGAGGGACAGAGTGGGGGAGCAGGTTGCTGGGCTGGTGGCTGGGAGCAGCCAGGGGGCTGAGGGACAGTGTGGAGGACAGGCTGTGGGACAGGCAGCTGGGAGTGGCCGGGGCTGAGGGACAGAGTGGGGGACAGGCTGTGGGACAGGCAGCTGGGAGTGGCCGGGGCTGAGGGACAGAGTGGGGGAGCAGGTTGCTGGGCAGGTGGCTGGGAGCAGCCAGGGGGCTGAGGGACAGTAGAGGGGATAGGCTGTGGGGCAGGCGGCTCAGAGTGGTGGGGACTGAGGGACAGTGGCTGCCGGTCTCCCTTGCAGGTCCAAGGCATCTGTGCTGTTGGTGGGCCTGGAGCCAGGGCTGGCCTGGGATGAGACACGGCTCCCAAAGATGAAGGAGGTCCCAGCTGGTCTCAGGTTACAGATGGGCACCCCTCAGGAGTCCCTGCCCACCTACACCCAGACCCTGAGAGAGCTGTGTGAGTGAGGGTCCCGGCCACCCCACCCCCACGCTGGTCTTTGGGGGTTGTGGGAGGGGCCTGCTGGAAGGAGCCCAGGCCCAGAGCTTGCTTCCTGTGGCCAGTGCTGGAGCAACGCCCCCCGATCACAGCTGACCTGGAAGTCCCCAGTCCCACCAGGTACCAGGTGCCCAGCCCGTCCGTACGAGAGTCCTCCCCACACCCCCGCTACAGCATCGGCTGCAGGCACCGGGGCCGAGGTGCGTGTCCCCTCTCTGAGGCCCGACCACCGGGCCTGTCCTCCACCCTGGGAATGGGGGCCTCTGCCTCTGAGCTGAAACCGCCACGGCCTGAGGGCCCCTCCACCCTCCCGGTGTTCACTTCCAGGCTCAGCGCCTGTAAGGAGGCCTGGAGAGAGGAGGGCTAGGGCTGGGGCATGGGTGGGCGTTGTGAGGACAAGGGTTCAGAGGCTGGGGGTGGGAAATGGGAGCCAGGTTCGAGTGGGGGCTGCCACCTGGGTGGGGCTCCCAGCCTTCTCTCTCTCCACCCTCCACCTACAGAGGGCGGTGGCCGCAGGGCATGGCAGACTCTGTGGTTCCAGAGTGAAAGCCCCTTCACGCAGAAAGCCGACTTCGACCAAGAGCAAAAGGTGGGGGCTGGGCAGGCAGGGGGCTGGGGGTTCCAGCGGGGCCAAAGGGGAGCTGGCTGAGGATCCGTGGGGAGCGCCCTGCCCTGCAGCCCCCGTCTCCTGCCCCCTTGCAGTGGCCCTCACCAGCCCACTACCAGCTGTTCAGCCGGCCCGCCGGCCCCGCCTTCAGCTTCAGAGGCCGCCACTCCACCTCCAAGACACCTGAGGGCCACATCCGCCCAGGGCTGCCTGGAGCCAGGGGGCTGGGCCTCAGGGTGCAGCCCCAGTCCCTGCTTCAGGCCTCTTTGCAGGCACCTGGCAAGAGACACCCTGGCCCCAACACCTACAATATCCTTCCTGGGAGCCGCCTGCAGAGGCCCCGTTCCCCGGCCTTCTCGATGAGCCGCTCCCCCGCGTTCACCTCCTGGCTCAGCACCTGTAAGGAGGCCTGGAGAGAGGAGGGCTAGGGCTGGGGCATGGGTGCGTGTTGTGAAGACAAGGGTTCACGGGCCAAGGGTGGGAACCGGGAGCCAGGTTCGAGTGGGGGCTGCCACCTGGGTGGGGCTCTCAGCCTTCTCTTTTGGCAGCTCGAACCCCTGGCCCAGCTGCCTACTACGTGGAGGACTGCTACAACTCACGCTTCCCCTCAGTGCCTGGCATGGTCATCCAGGGTGTGCGCAGACCCAAGCGCCACAACACAGGCCCCTTCTGTGCACTCTAGAGCCAGCTGGGCACAACCTGCTTGGCCTGGCCACCGAGTGGCCTCCCCCGGGGCTTTCTCAGGCCTCCCTTGGGACTCGGGGCCCCAGCCTGGCCTTCTGACCCTCTGGGCACCCCCGATGCACCCTTCCGGCTGGTCAATCCTTCTATGGGCTGTGGACAAGGCTGGCCCAGCCTGGATCCCTCATCTGGCCGCCTCCCTGCTATACAGAGACGCTGTTGGCTCTCTTGAGCTCTGTGGTGTGCAGTTGTGTCCTTCGCCTGGGGGCGGTCCTGGGTCATTTCCGGCTTTCCCTGTTGAGGGATCTCCATTCGGCTGCCCCTGAAGGGTGCTCTCTTCTCTAGGGCGGCAGCCTGCGACTCACCCTGAGCTCCAGCCTGGAGCGAGATGGGAGGTGGGCTCTGTGGGACACCCCCACCCAGCTGTGCCACTTAGGGGCCTGGTCCAGTTGCTGTCCACCTGAGGGTCAGCCGCTTGCCAAGCCAGGGAACTTGGAAGGAGGTGCCAAATGCCCTGAGCCGCCACCTCCAGGTGGGGTCGGCCTGGCCAGGTCTCAGGAAGGGCCCAGGGACCCCGCTCACCAGGGCCCAACCCCACTTCCCCTGGGCCTTGAGCTGAAGACGCAGCTGGGCTTAGTCACCTGTGCCCTGAAACCTCTGGCCCAGGGCCCTGCAGACTCCTGTGGCACTGCCAGCAGACTCCCGGGGCCTTCACCTGCCGGGTCCCTGTACTGCCCCTGCCTGCAGCTTCACCTGGCTGGGGCCTCCCTTGTCACCACTGGCCTGCCCTCCTACCCAGGGTTGGGCCCCAAGGCTGCCACCTTGCAGGAGGTTTAACTGCAGTGCCATCACCTGTACCTCCCCAAGTCCTTCCCAGACCCAGGACCCAGACCAGGCCCAGAGCTCAACCCCTTCAAAAAGGCTCTGGGCAGTTGCTCCTGTGGCCTCAGCACCATCCCCCTTGGCAGAGAGGAATCCAAGGCCCTAGGGCTGTGTGTGTGCTGTGTCCCTTGCCCTCCTCTGCCACTGAACCAGCTGGGGGTTGGATCAAGGCACTGGTACCTTCGCCCTTGGGGTGACCAACTTGGCCAGCAGCAAGAGAGCCGTGGTAGCCCTGGCCTTGGGAGGTTGGCCCCGCTTGTGGGAACAGGAGCTCTGCTCATGGCTGCACCACCAGGCACCCCTGGTGAGACACAAAGCTAGGAGTGGGAGCGGCAGGAAGGATGCAACGATCTCCTCCAGCTGGGCTGAGGAGGGAGGGCTTCCTGGAGGAGGTGGAGGAAGGAGCCTTTAAGGAAGAGCAAGAGTTTGTTGGGCAGCGGGAAAGAAATTTCTAGAGAAAAACTCGGCAGGGAAGACCGAAAAGAGAGAGGGTGTGTGTAGGGTGCTTGGCGGGGCACTGCCTGCGGGAGGGCGGCGGGCTGGAGAGGCGGGGAGGCCCGGGAAGCCCACCCGCCTGGGATGAGAAGGGACACTGTGGAAACTGGACTCTCCCTCACGGCTCCGCGGAGCTCGGTGGGCGCCACAGCCTCCCGGTGCCGGGGAGGGCGGCCGTCGCTCGCGCTCCCGCTGCGGGCCCGGTCTCCGCCAGGCCCCGGCCCCCTGAAGGCGCTCAGACCTCAGTCTTGGCGACAGCGCTGGGGTGGGCTTCGTGCCCGTTTCACGCGGAGGAAGCCACGCTCAGGAGGGAGGGAGTCTGCGCCCGTGTCCTGCACCTGCAGAGCGGAGGGGCGGGGAGCTCAACCCCCGGCAAAACGTCCCCGCGGCGCGTGGCTGCCGCGAGATCAACAAGAGCGTTTTCCAAGCTTGTGTACACGAAATTCACTCGGCTGACATGACGTCGGTTGGCAGATCAGACCGACCCCGCTTCCGCCCCCACGCTCCCACCCGCCCTCTTCTGCCAGAAACCCCAGGAGCGGGCGGGACCGGGCGGGCGCATGCGCAGTGGGCTGCCTGGGCGGGGTCTCTCGCGCCGGGAGAGGGCGCTGCTCCCAGGAACCTGCGCGCGGCTCCGGCGGCGTTTCCAGGGGGCCGGTTGGCGGGCGGACCCGGGCGGTGCGGGGCGGAAGTGGGCGGCTGCAGGACGCGCGCGGAGCCGCGCGGCGGGCGGGACCTGGCCGAGCTGGAGGGCGCCGGGGAGCGGGGCTCGGGCGGCCCCCGAGGCCCGGCGGAGCGGGCTTCTGGGGTGTCTGCGGCGGCGCCGGGGGAGCGGGCTGGGGATGGGGCGCCTAGCCGGGCGGCGGCCGGGGCCTCGGCCATGTTCGCGGGGCTGCAGGACCTGGGCGTGGCCAACGGCGAGGACCTGAAGGAGACCCTGACCAACTGCACGGAGCCACTCAAGGCCATCGAGCAGTTCCAGGTGGGGCAGCCCCCGGGGCGGGGGGAGCCCGGTGCGAGGGCAGGGCTGCCTGCGCCGGAGTCGGGCCTGGCAGAGGCGCCGGAAGTTTTCCGGCTTTCTCTTGGTGTCTGAGTCTTGTTTTGGGGGTGGAGTCCGGAGCCAGCATCCCTTTGCTGGACGGCTGGGTGGCTTTCGGTGGCTGCGGTTACCGCCAGCACGCCTGGGAACACCTGGGTTCGTACCTCCCTGGGTTCGAGCTCTTAGAACCTTGGGGTGCCCGGGCGCACTGGGCTGCGGCTGAGATTTCTCTTGACTTCCTCAGACAGAGAATGGCGTGCTGCTGCCCTCTCTTCAGTCGGCCCTCCCTTTCTTGGACCTGCACGGGACGCCGCGGCTGGAGTTCCACCAGTCGGTGTTCGATGAGCTGCGGGACAAGCTGCTGGAGCGAGTGTCAGCCATCGCTTCGGAAGGGAAGGCTGAGGAAAGGTGGGTCAGCGGGAGGGATGGGCAGGTGAGATGTGCGGCTGTCTTCTCAGCCTTGGATCGACTCAGGGACATTTATCATCCTTTTGGCTCCACATCCTTGCTCCCAGAGGTGGCCTGGCTCTGTGTCTGAGTGTGGAGCCTTGCCCCATGTGTCCTGCGCGTGGAGGCTTGTCCTGGTAGCTGTTACCTGTGTGGGGACAAGCAGGTAGCTGCTCTGATCTGGCGCATCGCTGCACCATCAATCCTGTGAGTTGTTGCAGGTACAAGAAGCTGGAAGACCTTCTGGAGAAGAGCTTTTCTCTGGTCAAGATGCCGTCCCTGCAGCCCGTGGTGATGTGCGTCATGAAGCACCTGCCCAAGGTAGGGCCCTAACCCTAACCCGGACGTGGTGGCGTGGACCGTCCGCCCACCCTTCATGCCCTTAAGTTGGTGGAAGTTCTGGTGGCCACCTAGCTCCGGGAGCTTCCCACGCCGCCTGCCGGAGTGCTGTCTATGGTGAGCTTGTCTGGCTTCTGCATGAGCAGCGTGGAGACTGAACCTTAGCACTGGAGTTGGGGTGTGGGACCCGCCCTGGGATAGAGCTGTTGGTATTTGGCTTGTCTGCATGAACCTGCTGGGGCCAGGGAACCTGTCATAGGTGTCCTGTGGGGTGGGGCTTAGCGGGAGGTGGTCTTGGGGGGGGGGGGCTGAGGTCTCTTGGCTTGTCTTAAGGGAGATCCAGGGACACAGGGGCCACTCACAGGCTGCCTGTGGTGTCATGTAGGTTCCTGAGAAAAAGCTGAAGCTAGTCATGGCTGACAAGGAGCTGTATCGAGCCTGCGCCGTGGAGGTGAAGCGGCAGATCTGGCAAGACAACCAGGCTCTCTTCGGGGACGAGGTTTCCCCGCTGCTGAAGCAGTACATCCTGGAGAAGGAGAGCGCGCTGTTCAGCACAGAGCTCTCTGTCCTGCACAACTTCTTCAGCCCTTCCCCCAAGACCAGGCGCCAGGGCGAGGTGAGGGGACAGGCCGTGTGCAGGGCGGGGCACCTTTTGGGGGTGCCATGGCTGGCCCCATCAGCTGCCTGGGGATCAACACCCTGCTGCCCTGTGAATGGTTGGATGGTTCTCCTTCTTGTCTGGGCGGCGGGGGAGAGCTGGCCTGTACCCGTGCTGGAAAGAATGTTGGTGGTTTTTATGTTTGTAGTTTACTTTTCTTTAAAGTGATATATGGACAACATTAAAATCCACAGAAAGGCCCCTAATGAGAAGTTACAGCACCTGCCTCCGCTACTTCTTTTTTTTTTTTTTTTTTTTGAGATGGAGTCTCGCTCTGTCGCCCGGGCTGGAGTGCAGTGGCCGGATCTCAGCTCACTGCAAGCTCCGCCTCCCGGGTTTATGCCATTCTCCTGCCTCAGCCTCCCGAATAGCTGGGACTACAGGCGCCTGCCACCTCGCCCGGCTAGTTTTTTTTGTATTTTTTTTTTAGTAGAGACGGGGTTTCACCGTGTTAGCCAGGATGGTCTCGATCTCCTGACCTTGTGATCTGCCCGCCTCGGCCTCCCAGAGTGCTGGGATTACAGGCTTGAGCCACCGCGCCCGGCCTTTTTTTTTTTTTTTTTTTTGAGTCGGAGTCTCGCTCTGTTGCCCAGGCTGGAGTACGATGGCCTGATCTTGGCTCACTGCAAGCTCCACCTCCCAGGTTCACGCTATTCTCCTGCCTCAGCCTCCTGAATAGCTGGGACTACAGGCGCCAGCCACCACGCCCGGCTAATTTTTTGTATTTTTATTGAAGACCGGGTTTCACCGTGTTAGCCAGGATGGTCTCGATCTCCTGACCTCATGATCCGCCCGCCTCGGCCTCCCAAAGTGCTGGGATTACAGGCGTGAGCCACTGTATACGGCACCTCCCCGCCCCCGGCCCACCTCTAAAAAGCCAGTTCTGTTTGGTCCTTCAACTTTTTTTTTTCTGTTTCACGAAAACATGTATTAGATGACAGCTGTACATGGCCTAAGCTGTATGTGGGCTGGTAAAGGCTTGAGTGCTGGCTAGAACCAGGAAAACTGCTGTCCCCTTTTCATGTTCACAGAACAGCTGTTTCTCATAGTTGGGCCAGTCCTATGGCCTGCAAAGGAGGTAAACATTTTAAAGCAAGACTTAGCTGAACTGGAATGGAGCCAGAGATGAGGGCACTAAGCCAGACCTCCCAGGCAGTGATCTAACAGCTTGTTCTTGGTGTCCTGGCTCTTTTGCTCCGAACACGGATGGGGAATGTGAAGGCTGTCTTTTGGCTGGGATGAAGCATCTAGGTGATAAGAAATCCAGAGAGGGGCTGAGGAAGGGAGGCAAGAGTTGCTTTTTATTGACTTGGAAGTGGGCTCTTCAGTGAAGCCCCTTTGGGTTTAAGAGCATTTTCCTGCTTCCTTGTTCTTCCGGCAACTTCTGCTGCCTGAGCTGCCATGCTTGTAATCCAGCGTCCATTTCCTGTGACAGCAGTACAACTCGTCTTGCAAACTTCTCCCTTTCAGCTTTGCTTCCACGCTGGCCTTTCACTGGGGGAGCAGGGCGGCCGTCCACCTATGACCAGTCTGGGAGCTCTGTAAGGGGCCCGTAGCCAGAGGGGTTGGCCGCCAGTCCCTGCTGTAGTAGCCACTGGCTGGCCGCCCGCCCAAGCGGCTGCACCACAGTGCAGCCTCCAGACACCTATGAAGAGAACAGTTGCCAAAGCAGCCATGCTGAGCCAGAGTAGCCGGGGTAGCCCTCTTTTTTTCTTTTTTCTTTTTTTTTTGAGACATAGTCTTGCTCTGTTGCCCAGGCTAGAGTGCAGTGGGGCGATCTTGGCTCATTGCAAGCTCCGCCTGGGGTTCACTCCATTCTCTTGTCTCAGCCTTCCAAGTAGCTGGGACTACAGGTGCCCACCACCACGCCTGGCTAATTTTTTGTATTTTTAGTAGAGCTGGGGTTTCTCTGTGTTAGCCAGGATGGTCTCGCTCTCCTGAACTTATGATCCACCCGCCTTGGCCTCCCAAAGTGCTGGGATCACAGGCATGAGCCACTGCGCCCGGCCTGGTCCTTCAGTTTTCAGGTATTTAAATGATTTGTTAATGTGGTTGCAGTTGAGTTGTTTTTCATTCTTCAGAGGATAGCAAACCCAGGGTTCTGTCTGTTAATAATATTGGCATTGTTCTAAACTGAAACTTGCTGACAATTTTCTTTGTTCTTTTGAGACAAAGTCTCTATCGCCCAGGCTGGAGTGCAGTGGCACGATCTCGGCTCACTGCAAGCTTCGTCTCCTGGGTTCACTCCGTTCTTTTTTTTTTTTTTTACTTTTTTTTTTTTTTTTTTTGAGACGGAGTCTTGCTCTGACACCTAGGCTGGAGTGCAGTGGCCGGATCTCAGCTCACTGCAAGCTCCGCCTCCCGGGTTTATGCCATTCTCCTGCCTCAGCCTCCCGAGTAGCTGGGACTACAGGCGCCCGCCACCTCGCCCGGCTAGTTTTTTGTATTTTTAGTAGAGCCAGGGTTTCACCGTGTTAGCCAGGATGGTCTCGATCTCCTGACCTCGTGATCCGCCCATCTCGGCCTCCCAAAGTAGTGGGATTACAGGCGTGAGCCACCGCGCCCGGCCTTTTCCCTTTTTTTTTGAGACAGGACTTTCGCTCTTGTCACCCAGGCAAAAGTGCAGTGGTGTGGTCTGGGCTCACTGCAGCCTCTGCCTCCTGGGTTCAAGCTATTCTGCCTCAGCCTCCCCAGTAGCTGGGATTATAGGTGTGTGCCACCATGCCCAGCCAGTTTTGGTGTTTTTAGTATCATCGTGTTTGCCAGGCTCGCCTTGAACTCCTGAGCTCACGTGATCCGCCTGCCTTGGCCTCGCAAAGTGCTGGGATTGTAGGCATGAGCCACTCTGCCTGGCCCTTTTTTTTTTTCTGTTTTTTTTTTTTTTTTGAGATGGAGTCTTGCTCTGTCACCCAGGCTGGAGTGCAGTGCCTCGAACTCGGCTCACTGCAACCTCTGCCTCCTGAGTTCAAGCAATTCTCCTGCCTCAGCCTCTCGAATAGCTGGGACTACAGGCCAGCCTCACCATGCCTGGCTAATTTTTGTATTTATTTAGTACAGACAGTGTTTCATCTTGTTGACCAGGCTGAACCAAGAGGAACTCCTGACCTCAGGTGATCCGCCCACCTTGGCCTCCCAAAGTGCTGGGATTATAGGTGTGAGCCTGGCCATAACCAACTTTAGCACCGTTCGATAGAAAGATAAAGTGAACTATAAGTTAAGATTTTTCAATATCCACATTAAGAAAAAAAAAGTGAGATCAATTTCATTAATGTTTTGTTTGATCCCGTGTATCCAAAGTATTATCTTTCAGCATGTAATTCGTGTGAAGGATTGGGCTGGGTACCGTGGCTCACGCCTGTACTCCTAGTACTTTGGGAGGCTGAGGTGGGAGGATCGCTTGAGCTTAGTAGTTGAAGACCAAAGGGAGACCTTGTCTCTACAAGAAAAAACATTTAACTCAGCATGGTGGCGCATACCTGTTGTCCCAACTACTGAGGAGGCTGAAGCAGAAGGATCGCTTGGGCCCAGGAGATTGAAGCTGCGGTGAGGTGTGATTGAGCCACTGCACTCCAACCTGGGCGGCAGAGCGAGAGACACTGTCTCACAAGCAAAAAAAAAAAATTGAACTGTAATGCTTTTTGTGGGAGCATCACTGAGATTTGAAACCTGGTGAGTCTTTCACACTTAGCGCCCTTCTGAACTACTGCACTTCAAGTGCTGAAGAGTTCGTGTGGTAGTGCCACCTTTGTCCTCCCTTCCCTGTTTGTTTATTCCCAGTCAGGTCCTCCACGGGCCTTTTTCTTGTTCCGTTGCTGTCAGACAGAGCCCTTGGACCCCTCTGCGAACGGTGGGGTGCCCTGCACTTCCCAGGCCTTTCTCCTGCCCCATCTCTTCTGGTGACCTGGTGCTGCCCATACCGATTTCTGTCTGTGAGGGACTTGCTTGGTCTGCTTAGTCCTAGGTTGATTCTTTTATTTTTATTTTATTTTGTTTTATTTTATTTGCTTATTTTATTTTTATTCTTTAAATTTATTTTATTTTTATTTATTTATTTATTTATTTTTGAGACCTAGTCTCGCTCAGTCACCCAGGCTGGAGTACAGTGGCCGAATCTCAGCTCACCGCAAGCTCCGCCTCCCGGGTTCACGCCATTCTGCCTCAGCCTCCCAAGTAGCTGGGACTACAGGCGCCCGCCAATGCCCGGCTAATTTTTTGTAATTTTTTTTTAAGTAGAGATGGGGTTTCACCGTGTTAGCCAGGATGGTCTTGATCTCTTGACCTTGTGATCCGCCTGCCTCAGCCTCCCAGAGTGCTGGGATTACAGGCATGAACCACTGCGCCTGGCCTATTTTTATTTTTTTAAATTTATTTTATTTTATTTTTAAAATTTTCTAATTTTTTGAATTTATTTTTATTTTATTTTATTTATTTATTTTTTTTTGAGGCGGAGTCTCGCTCTGTCGCCCAGGCTGGAGTGCAGTGGCTGGATCTCAGCTCACTGCAAGCTCTGCCTCCCGGGTTTACACCGTTCTCTTGCCTCAGCCTCCCAAGTAGCTGGGACTACAGGCGGCCGCCACCTCGCCCGGCTAGTTTTTTGTATTTTTGGTAGAGATGGGGTTTCACCGTGTTAGCCAGGATGGTCTCGATCTCCTGACCTCGTGATCTGCCCGTCTTGGCCTCCCAAAGTGCTGGGATTACAGGCTTGAGCCACTGTGCCTGGCTGAGTTTATTATTTTATTTTATTTTTATTTTATTTATGTTATTTTAATTTAATTTAATTTTATATTTTACTTTATTTTATTTTATTTTTTTGAGACGGAGTTGCTTGTTGCCCAGGCTGGAGTACAGTGGTGTGATCTCCGCTGACTGCAACCTCATTCTCCCAGGTTCAAGTGATTCTCCTGCCTCAACCTCCTGAGTAGCTGGGATTATAGGCCCCCCCCACCACGCTTGACTAATATTTGTATTTTTAGTAGAGACGAGATTTCACCATGTTGGCCAGGCTGGTCTCGAACTCCTGGTCTCAGGTAATCCACCCACCTTGGCCTACCAATTTGCTGCAGTTACAGCCATGAGCCACCGTGCCCAGCCCAATTCTTTTTTAAAAAGTTAAATTAGACTGGGCACAGTGGCTCACACCTGTAATCCCAGCACTTTGGGAGGCCAAGGCGGGCAGATCACGAGGTCAGGAGTTCAAGACAAGCCTGGCCAACATGGTAAAACCCATCTCTACTAAAAACACAAAAATTAGCCAGATGTGGTGGCGGGCCCCTGTAATCCCAGCTACTCAGGAGGCTGAGGCAGGAGAATCACTTGAACCCGGGAGGCGGAGGTTGCAGTGAGCCAAGATTGCACCACTGTACTCCAGCCTGGGCGACAGAGTGAGACTCAGTCTCAAAAGAAGAAAAAAAAAGTTAAAAACTGGGTCAGGTGTGGTGGCTCACGCCTGTAATCTTAGCACTTTGGGAGGCCAAGGTGGATGGATCACCTGAGTTCAGAAGACCGGCCTGGGCAACATGGGGAAACCTTGTCTCTACTAAAATACAGAAAATTAGCTGGGCGTGGCGGCCTGTGCCTGTAATCCCAACTACAGGCTGAGACAGGAGAATAGCTTGAATCTGGGAGGCGGAGGTTGCAGCGAGCCGAGATCCTACCATTGCACTCCAGCCTGGGTGACAGCACAAGACTATCTCAAAAGAAAAAAAAAGGTTGGGCATGGTGGCATGCAATTGTAGTCCCAGCTACTCGGGAGGCTGAGGCAGGAGAATCACTCTAGCCCAGGAGGTCAAGGCTGCAGTGAGCCACAGTCTCAACGGTGCACTCCAGCCTGGACAACAGAGCAAGGCCTTGTCTCAAAAAAAGTTATAAAAAAGAGAAAAATAACAGAACCTGCTACCATCAGACTGGGTGCCAATATTTAATAAGAGAGGAGGGAACATTTTCTGCCAAAAAGTAGGAAGGACAGATATCCAGATGTCCAGACAGAGGGGCTGCACTGCCCTGCACGTGATGTCCATGTGTCTTCATTGTGGCGGAGCCTGGGAGGGTCCCGGGACCTGACGGTGCTGCTCACTGCAGGTGGTGCAGCGGCTGACACAGATGGTGGGGAAGAACGTGAAGCTGTACGACATGGTGCTGCAGTTTCTGCGTACGCTCTTTCTGCGCACGCGGAATGTGCACTACTGCACGCTGCGGGCTGAGCTGCTCATGTCCCTGCATGACCTGGACGTGGGTGAGATCTGCACCGTGGACCCGTGCCACAAGGTAGCACAGCCCTCCCTCCTTCCTCCTGGCCCTCCTGGCTCCTCTCCTCCCTGTGGGTTTGGCTGGGCCGGTGACCACCTGGGCGCCCTCCTCTCCCGAGGCTGTTTCCTGGGCTCTGATCTTTCTGTCCTGCTGTGTGTTGGCATCTTGTGGCTCCTCTCCAGACCCTGATGGGGGAAGGAGGCTAGTCCCCTGCATCTGAGCCAGAGACCTGGCCATTCCCTGGGACTCTCTTGCCCCGTCCAGCCCTTTGTCTGTTCCCGAGGGCTGTAGGACCTACAGGCTGGACCTTGACCATTGCCCCAGCTTCCTCCCATCTTTCCAAACCTGGCCTGTGGCCCTCCCCTTCCCCAGAACCCTGGGGACTACTTGTTGGCCAGGTACCGAGTGCTCCAGGAATGGGGTTTCCCTTCATACGGACCCTCCAGCCTCGGGACCATCTTTCTGGGACTGGAGTCACCCTCCGAGGCTTCCATTGCTTGGAGTGCTGCAGTGGCCACCCCCACACTCAGGGTGCCATGAGGGAGTCCCCTTTTAGAAAGAAACATCATCACTGTCTCCACTGCTGTCCTGACCCTGCTGCTTCGGCACCGTCGGGAGACTGGTGCCCGGTGCCTTCCCTCACAGCAGCTGTGACTGAGCGAGAGGCCGGGGCCTGCGGCTGTGTTTGGGGCCGGATCTCTGGTCGTCCTGGGAGGCTTGGTCTGGTCCCGACCGTGCTTCCTCCTTGCAGTTCACCTGGTGCCTGGACGCCTGCATCCGAGAGCGGTTCGTGGACAGCAAGAGGGCGCGGGAGCTGCAGGGGTTTCTCGATGGAGTCAAGAAGGGCCAGGAGCAGGTGCTGGGGTGAGGGTCGGCTCCATGAAGCCTCTGCCCCCCAGGGCCCTGTGCGCGTCTGGTCTGCGCTCGCTGTGTTTTGTCGTGGGTAGCAGGTGCTTATTCCCTGATGTTGCTTTGTCTTTTGTTTTTTTCGAGATAGAGTCTCATTCTGTAGCCCAGGATGAAGTGCAATGGTGCGATCTCTGCTCACTGCAACCTCCGCCTCCCAGGCTCAAGCCATTCTCCTGCCTCAGCCTCCCAAGTAGCTGGGATTACAGGCACGCGCCACTGCGCCCAGCTAATTTTTGTATTTTTTAGTAGAGACAGGGTTTCACCATGTTGGCCAGGCTGGTCTTGAACCCCTGACCTCAGGTGATCCACCCGCCTCAGTCTTCCAAAGTGCTGGGATTACAGGCATGAGCCCCCGCACCCAGCCTCCTGGATGTTTCAGCAGAGCTATGTTGGGCACTGCTGGCGCACAGCTGAGGGACATGGTTGTTGGGATGTGTCTGGGTAGCAAAGTCTCCCTCCTCAACTCTGCATTCTGTAGCCAGGCCCAGGGGCTGGGGGCTCTGGTGCCTGCAGTGGCGTGGAGCCAGCCTCTGAGCTTAGGGGTATCTGTTGGCATTTGCTTTCCAGCATTCTCTGGCTGGTGTATAGATACAGTGCTGCCTGGCCCCACCTTTGCCACTTTTTTTCTTCTTTTTGAGACAGGGTCTGTGTCACCCAGGCTTCAGTGCAGTGGTATAGTCTTCCTCATCTCCTGGGCATTGATCCTGCTGCCTCAGCCTCCCAGAGTGCTGGGATTACAGGCATGAGCCACCACACTCAGGCTTTATTTTGTTTTTTTAACTCTAATTTGGAAGATCTAACATGTTAAGGACAAATTGCAAACCTTAAGCTTTTTTTTTTTTTTTTTTGAGATGGAGTCTCGCTCTGTCACCCAGCCTGGAGTGCAGTAGCGCGATCTTGGCTCACTGCAAGCTCCGCCTCCCGGGTTCACGCCATTCTCATGCCTCATCTTCCCGAGTAGCGGGGACTACAGGCGCCTGCCACCACACCCAGCTAATTTTTTGTATTTTTAGTAGAGATGGGGTTTCACCGTGTTAGCCAGGATGGTTTTTGATTTCCTGACCTCGTGATCCACCCGCCTCGGCCTCCCAAAGTGCTGGGATTACAGGCGTGAGGCACTGCGCCCGGCCAACCTTAAGCTTTTTTTAAGAAACCCAGCATGTGATGGGTGCCCGTTGCCAGTCCGGAACCCAGCCTAGGCCACCCCTCCTGAGGACTGTGCCACTGAAGGGAGGGGCAACAGGCGTTTCATTAACGCCAAGGCGGCCTCCTTCCAGGGACCTGTCCATGATCCTGTGTGACCCCTTCGCCATCAACACGCTGGCACTGAGCACAGTCAGGCACCTGCAGGAGCTGGTCGGCCAGGAGACACTGCCCAGGGTGAGTGTGGGCTTGGTCAGCAGCTGTTGGGGCCACGTGACCACCCCGCTGGCTGCTCCGGGTGGTCGGGGTGTGGAGGCAACTGTCGGGGCCCTGTGGCCGCCCTGCCGGCTCTGGTGATTGGTGTGGACGGCAGCTTTCGGGGCCCTGTGGCCGCCCCGCCGGCTCTGGTGGTCGGTGTGGACGGCAGCGGCCAGGTAGAGGCGCGTGCTTCCCTGCTGTGAGACTGGGTTTCACCCCGTGTGTGGGGCTGGTGATTGCAGTCGTGTGGTCCTGGCCATGGGCACCAGAGACCCTGCTGGGTAACGAGTAGGGTCAGAGGAGCTCCATGGCCAGGACACGGCTGCCTGGGACTGGCGCTGAGCCCGTCCTCCCTACAGGACAGCCCCGACCTGCTGCTGCTGCTCCGGCTGCTGGCACTGGGCCAGGGAGCCTGGGACATGATTGACAGCCAAGTCTTCAAGGAGCCCAAGATGGTAACAAGCCTCCTGTGGGGACTGCCAGTTTCTCCCGAGGAGCTGTGGGCTGGAGCGGGAGGCGCTAGCAAAGTGGTTGTGGAGGCCCCTTTGGTCCCAAAGCTTCCTTCCTGGAGGTGTCCACCTTCTGTTTGGGAAAATGCCCACCAGGGGGGTTCTGGGGTGTCTCCGTGGACCATGGCTGGCCACAGGTGGTGGCTACTCCATGTGGATCCAGGCCCAGAAGGGGGTTTGAGGACCTGGGTGGAGGACTTGGGAGGTGGGAAGAGGGACCTGGGGACCTGGAGAGGAGGGTGGGGTTGGTGAGGTGCTGGGGGAGTGGGAGGGCCGGGGCAGGGTGTGTGTCAACGCTGGGGTGGGGTGGGGTGGGGCGGGGCCCGCTCATGGCCTCCCCTCCTCGTAGGAGGTAGAGCTCATCACCAGGTTCCTCCCGATGCTCATGTCCTTCCTGGTGGATGACTACACTTTCAATGTGGATCAGAAACTTCCGGCCGAGGAGAAAGCCCCAGTCTCATATCCAAACACACTTCCTGAAAGCTTCACTAAGTACGGGCTGCAGGGCTGTGGGTGCAGGGGTGGCCGTGGCACAGGGGTGGCACTGTTGCTGGGGGGCTGCTGCAGGGCTGGGCGGGGGTCGGTGTGGGGGCTCGGGCAGGGCTGATGGCGCCCGGGGCACAGGTTTTTGCAGGAGCAGCGCATGGCCTGCGAGGTGGGGCTGTACTACGTCCTGCATATCACCAAGCAGAGGAACAAGAATGCGCTTCTCCGCCTGCTGCCGGGGCTGGGTGAGTCCTGACGGGCGGTGGCTGGCAGTGTCTTCCCTGCGGCAGCTGCCGCGTGCAATCCCGCCCAGGGTGCAGGCGCCAGGGCCCCCAGGAGCTGTCATCTCCCCAGCCCACTTCCAACTTTGCTAGCTTTGTTTTTACATTTTTTTTTTTTTTTTGAGACGAAGTCTCACTCTGTCGCCCAGACTGGAGCGCAATGGCGCGACCTCAGCTCACTGCAGCCTCTGCCTCCCAGGTTCAAGTGATTTCTCTGCCTCACCCTGCTGAGTAGCTGGGATTACAGGCACCCGCCACCACGCCAGGCTAATTTTTGTATTTTTAGTAGAGATGGGGTTTCTCCATGTTGGTTCGGCTGGTCTCGAACTCCTGACTTCATGATCCGCCCGCCTCGGCCTCCCAAAGTGCTGGGATTACAGGCCTGAGCCACCGTTCACAGCCTCGTTTTCACTTTTACGTTTTTGTCTATAGTTTATTTTACTAGGAAAGGGAGACGGAGTTCAGCTTTGTGCTTTCCCACAAAAAGGTGACGCAAGAGCTGCTCTTATTTCATCCTTACTGGCGAGGGGCCTGGGACCCCTCAGTTGCTCAGAGGATGGAGCAAAGGGGAGGGGGAGAGATCCCCTGCCCCAGCCCCCCACCCAGGTGGTGACAGGCCCACTTCCTCCTGGGAGCCTCCACGGGGGAGGGGTTGTTGTAAGCCAGGAAGAAGAGGAAGGGTCCAAATGGGCGCCTTCAAGAGTAGAACTGCAGGTCCCGTGGGAGATGGGGCCTCTTTAGCCTTGCGGTACCCACCGTGACAGAGACCCTGGGCTCTTCCCTGCTGACTCAGGCCTTGTCTGGGGTTTGCTGTCTTAGTCCACGTTATGCTGCTCTAACAGAGACTCAAGACTGAGCAATGTAGAAAGGGAAGGGATGCCCGGGCGCGGTGGCTCAGGCCTGTAATCCCAGCGCTTTGGGAGGCTGAGGCGGGCGGATCACGAGGTCAGGAGTTTGAGACCAATCTGGCCAATATGGTGAAACCCCGTCTCTACTAAAAAAATACAAAAATTGGTCAGGCACAGTGGTGGGTGCCCGTAATCCCAGGTACTTGGGAGGCTGAGGCAGGATTATCTCTTGAATCTGGGAGGTGGAGGTTGCAGTGAGCCAAGATCGCACCATTGCACTCCAGCCTGGATGACAGAGCGAGACTCCGTCTCAAAAAAAAAAAAAGAGCAGCAGTTCTGCGGGGGCTGGGATGGGAAGTCCAAGGTCCAAGGGGCCTGCATCTGACTGGGGCTTTTTGCTGTGTCATCCCATGGTGGAAGGCAGAGGGCAAGAGGGCACGGGCCCGGGAGACAGACAGACACAGACAGAGATGAGAGACAGAGACATACAGACCGAGATGAGAGACAGACAGAGATGAGAGACACAGAGAGATGAGAGAGACAGAGACAGGAGAGGCATAGAAACAGACAGATGAGAGACAGAGCTAGAGATGAGACACAGATGGAGACAGAGAAGGGGCCAGACTTCCCCCTTTATCAGGAGCCCACTCCTGTGCTAACAGCGTGAATGCTTTGGCGAGGATGGAGCCCTCACGACCTCAGCAGTGTTGCGTTGGGGATCAGGTTTCTGGCGGTGAACCTAGGGACACGTCCACACCACAGCACGTTCCTAGTGTGTTTCTCGGTGGCTGGTGTGTCCGAGGACAGTGCGTGCATGCATTTTCCAGCTTTCTTTGCGGAGGAAGTTACCTGTGGGTATTAACCTGTCCCCAGCCAGCCTCTCACTGAGCTTGGGTCGCCTGGGCGTGGGTTTCCTGTTGCTGCTGGAACGAATGACCACAGACAGTGGCATCAGACGGCGCAGGCAGACATGACCTCCTGGGCTCACGCGGGCACCAACGCTGCTGCTCCTTCTGGAGGCTCAGGGAGGCTCTTGAGGGCGCTGGGACATTGCGCTGCCGGCCGCCGGCCACTGGGCAGAACCGGTTTGTTTATTTTTTGAGACTTCCGGGAACATAGTTATAAATAACTTTGATTTGCCTTGGCCTGTCCACTGCAGTACAGTCACGTGTCACATAACATTCTGTCCACCGTGGACCACATATACGACCACACGGTCACATAAGCTGACAATACTGTATTTTTACTCCACTTTCTCTGTTTAGATACACAATCACTTACCGTTGTGTCCCAGTGGCCTCCGGTACTCGGTACAGCCACGTGCTGTGCAGGTGTGTAGCTCAGGGGCACGAGGCTGTGGCGCAGCCCAGTGTGCAGTGGGCGGCACCTTCTGGATTTGTGTCAGTCCCTGTGGAGCTTGCACGGTGACAGACTCACCTGGAGGCCTTGCATGTGCTTCTGTTTCTTTCTCATTTGATTGTGGCTAGAAACAGGCTTGGAACCAGGAGTGCGGCTTCTCGTCGGAGTACGTGGCTGCCCCACGGGCTGGGATGTGCATTTTCAGTAACGTTCGGGGAGAGCAAGCTTATTCTTAGGTTTTTAGTGGGTTCTAGTAAGAATAGATGTTGATTTTTGGAATTCTCTCCTGTTTATTTTTTAACATTTTTGTAGTGGGAATTTGTGAAATAATATAAAGTCAAGAGCACGGCACAGTGAGGACCCAGCACCATCTCCAACCTCCCTGGGGTCCGTGTGGGGTCTGCGTGTGGCCGCCTGTCCCTCAGGGCAATGTCTGGGTGTAAATCTGACACATCACAGAAAGCAGGCTGCAGACGGCATCTCTACAAAAGAAGGATGCTTTTACAGGAGAATCGCTTGAACCTGGGAGGCAGAGGTTGCTGTGAGCCGAGATCACGGCACTGCCCTCCAGCCTGGGCGACACAGCCAGACTCCATCTCAGAATAAAAAGAGGGGAGCTGGGCACGGTGGCTCACGCCTGTGATCCCAGCACTTTGGGAGGCCGAGGCAGGTGGATCACCGAGGTCAGGAGTTCCAGACCAGCCTGGCCAACGTGGTGAAATTCCATCTCTATTAAAAATACAGAAATTAGGCCGGGCGCGGTGGCTCAAGCCTGTAATCCCAGCACTTTGGGAGGCCGAGACGGACGGATCACGAGGTCGGGAGATCGAGACCATCCTGGCTAACATGGTGAAACCCCGTCTCTACTAAAAAATACAAAAAACTAGCCGGGCGAGGTGGCGGGCGCCTATAGTCCCAGCTACTGGGGAGGCTGAGGCAGGAGAATGGCGTAAACCCGGGAGGCGGAGCTTGCAGTGAGCTGAGATCCGGCCACTGCACTCCAGCCTGCGCAGCAGAGTGAGACTCCGTCTCAAAAAAAAAAAAAAACAGAAATTAGCCGGGTGTGTGATGCACGCCTGTAGTCCCAGCTGCTCGGGAGGCTGAGGCAGGAGAATCGCTTGAACCCAGGAGGCAGAGGTTGCAGTGAGCCGAGATTGCACCACTGCACTCCAGCCTGGGCGACAGAGTGAGACTCTGTCTCAAAAAAAAAAAAAAAAAAACAAGACTGCCTTTAAATGCCTGTAAAAAACTGACCAGGCTCGGTGGCTCACCTTGTAATCCCAGTACTTTGGGAGGCTGAGGTGGGCTGATCATCTGAGGTCAGGAGTTCGAGACCAGCCTGGCCAACGTGGCGAAACCCCATCTCTACTAAAAATAGAAAAATTAACCGGGCGTGGTGGTGCGTGCCTGTAATCTCAGCTGAGGGAGGCTGAGGCAGGAGAATCGCTTGAACCTGGAAGGTGGAGGCTGCAGTGAGCTGAGATCGTGCCACTGCACTCCAGCCTGGGTGACAGAGCGAGACTCTGTCTCAAAAAAATAAAAAACAGTGACCGCAGGCCATTGTCACATCTGAGCCAGGTTCACTGCTGCTCCTCTGCTGACTGCCTGGCAGTGGCTGCACTTCTCCAGGTGTCTCCGTCTGCTGTGCAGACGGCCCCGTCAGGGTTGGGATGCGCCTGCTGTCCCCTCTCCTGTCTCACAGTCTTGGGTTCCCTCGAGTTGCAGGAATCAGGGCATTTGCCCAGTGGGGCCTTGCTGCTGGATCCCCTGGTCGGGACTGTGTGCCTGCCACGTATTCTGTGGCCACCCGGCCACGTGGCTGGCCAAGGCCCTGGGAGATTGGCAGGCAGGCACCTTGGGGGCCTGGGTCTCCTGGGTCTCCTGGTTTCTGTCACTCCGTGGGCACAGGTGGCGCCAGCTGGGTCTGTCCTCGGAAAGCGCCATCCGGGGTACTAGGAAGGCCACCCTTGCCCCGTCCGCACATGTCACCTCCGTGTGGCCTGGCCACAGCTCCTCCTGGCGTCATTCCACGGGCATCAGTCCGCGGGCGGCCACCCTCCTTCCTGCAGGGGCCCGGTGTGGGGTGCTGCGCGCCGTGGCGTCAGTGCTGCGGTCGTATGTGAGGCATCTGTGGGCACGCTTGCTGTCTTTGTTGTGTTTTGGTGTCTGGCTTCAAAAAAGAATGTGAAAGTGCTTCGTTCTCCTTCCTGTGGCACAGTGTAGTTGGTAGTCTGGGAGAACTCTGTGGAGTTGGCGCCAGGCCCTTTATTTTGTTAGGCTTGTTTCTCCTGGGCTCAGCTACTGGGCAAGGCCTTTCGGGACTGGAGGAGCACCTTGTTTTTCTGTCTCCTCTTCCCCCGACCCCTCCTCCTGTCCCCAGGCTGCAGCTCTGCTTCCCCGCCTAGGGTCCCACCCCACCCACCCGCCCTGTCCACCCCCACCTGCCTCTTCACCTGCTGAGACCCTGTGCTTCCCACCTCAGAACTTCCAAAAACCCCCATGTGAGCACCCCCAGAAGCAGGTTCTGAGGTCTCAGGACAAAGGTGCCCTCTGAGGTGGGCAGGGTGGGTGGCGCTAGGCTGATGCTTGCTGTGTCTGCAGTGGAGACCTTTGGCGACTTGGCCTTTGGCGACATCTTCCTCCACCTGCTCACAGGCAGCCTTGCGCTGCTGGCTGACGAATTTGCCCTTGAGGACTTCTGCAGCAGCCTCTTCGATGGCTTCTTCCTCACTGCCTCTCCGAGGTAGGCCTCCTGGGCACCATCTGGCCCACTCTGTCCTCAGCTCTTGTCCATCGCAGCCTGAGAGGTGGCTGCTGTTCCCCACCTGGGGCAGAGGGTCCCCAGGTGGGTGTGTTGGGGCCCGCATGTGGCCCTGCAGGGTGCTTGGGTACAGCTGGGGAGGGTCCCAGAGGCTGGCCGTGTCCTGTCTCCAGGGGCCTTGGCCACCTGCATCCGGGCTTGGCCTGGGCAGACAGCAGGGCCTGCCTCCCACCCCAGCCCTGCACGGCCTTTTCTAGGAAGGAGAACGTGCACCGGCACGCGCTGCGGCTTCTCATTCACCTGCACCCCAGGGTGGCCCCATCTAAGCTGGAGGCCTTGCAGAAGGCCCTGGAGCCCACAGGCCAGGTGGGTGCCCGGGGGGGCTGCTGTGTGAAGGTGCCTGGTCCCTACCAGCCCCGTGTGTGCTTGCCAAGCTGCCCCCGCAGTGCCTGTGTGTGGTCGGTGGGCGCCGCCCCGCACCCCCTGCGCCTGCCCATGCGCCTCGCCTGCCCCATGGTGTGGTTCCCCGCAGAGTGGAGAGGCGGTGAAGGAGCTTTACTCCCAGCTCGGCGAGAAGCTGGAACAACTGGACCACCGGAAGCCCAGCCCAGCGCAGGCTGCGGAGACGCCGGCCCTGGAGCTGCCCCTCCCCAGCGTGCCTGCCCCTGCCCCGCTCTGAGGGTCCTCCAGGCCTGCTCGGGTTCCAGGGCCCTGCTGAGTCGCGGCCCTGCTCAGCCAGAAGAGGCTCCCAGACCTGGGTATACAAGGCGGTCCCTCCTCCCGGGGCTGTGGCTGGGCCTGTCCTGGGGTCATGGCCCCTGCTTCCTGCTCCTTGGAGCAGGCTCCCAGACCTTGTCTGCCATCCACGCAGTGGCTCCGAGGGCACAGCATCTCCTTGTACTTTCACAGCCACAGAAAGTGTGCCACCTGTTTTCCAAGGGGAGAGGGCGGGGCCTCTTCATTGGCTCAGCCTGGCAAAAGTGAGGCACACTGCTACTGTCTTGGGGTTGTGGAGATGGACCTGTGACCCCGTGGAGGCCGTGTGGGGGCAGCAGCCTGGCCTCTGCCATGGTGGGTGTCCTGGGGCCTGTGTGGAGGGAGCCACCTCACCCTGCAGCCCAAGTCACAGGTGTGGCCAGAACAAGCCCAGGTGCACCTGTGGCCTTGTTTCACCCTTGGAACCAGCACTCCTCACCCAGCAGCGCCACCTTCAGCGGCCGTGACGAGGCCAGCTGGACACATGGTGAGATTTTCTTGTATGTAAATAAAAGGCGTTTTGGTAAATGTGGAGGCTGGAATGTGTCTGTGCCTGCCCTGGGGTTGGATGCAGCTCAGATGGACATGGGCATTCGTGCTGTGGAGCCAGTACCTGGGGCTTTACGGGCCACAGCCTCCCTGGACTGCTCAGCCCTGTCTGTGACCAGCAGCTGGGGATGATATAATAATTTTTGGGGTTGGTCGATACAATTTCTGGGGGAGGATATAATAATTTCTAGAGGAGGTTGATACAATTTCTGGGGGAGGTTGGCAGGAATCCCTCACCCTTGGGATTCAGTACCCTAAGACACAGGTCAGCTGCTTTGTTTTTGTCCTGCAATTCTAGGGGGCACCTCTCACCTCCCCGTGCGCACCAGGGACAGGAGCCCTGGAGGCCCAGGACATGCCATGGTCGCGGTCACAGAGCTGGGGCCATTCCCAGCAGATGAGACCTCAAAGCCAGGCAACAGTGCATAGCATGCAGGGGCGCTGGCCCGGCTGCCAGGTGTCACTGTCCTCGGCTTGCAGCATGCAGGGGTGATGGCCTGGCTGTGAGTTGTCACTGTCCTCAGAGACGCCTGTCAGCGAGCTCTCCTCCCTGGAGCGCAAGGCCACAGCTGAGCAAGCTGGGACCTGTTGGGCGAGACAAGCCCATGGTGCTGGGATCTCATGGGTATGGGAGCCTCCGAGCTGGTATCTTCGGGGACAGAGCCGAGGTGCTGGGCTCTGTCCAGCAAATCCCAAAGTGCTGGGATTACAGGTGTGAGCCACCGCACCTGGCCGTTTTTTTTTTTTTTTTAAGGTAGGAGAAATGGAGGTTTCTGGGCTGATGGGAATGATCCGGTGGGGTGAGGGGTGGAGGACGGACCAGGGGCTGGGCTGTCACTGAATGAGCAGGTGGCCGGGTCTCAGCACAGCAGGGGTGTGCTCAGGAGGGCTGGTGGGCGCAGATGCGGGGGCGCTGAGACGCTGGGAGCCCCTGCTGCTGATCCTGGTTTCTCAGGTGTGGGCTAGGAGGCAGGATGGGGGGAGTGGCAGGGGAGAGGACGAGGAAACGACTTAGGAGGCATGGCCAGTGAGTGGACCCGGGTGCCTGGTGTGGTCACTGGGCAGCGGGTGGGTCCTGCCCAGGGTGCCTGCAGGGGGTGCCAGGCTCATGGGTGGGGAGGGAAGGACAGAGTGAGGAGCCCGTGGGTGAGGGACTGGCGAGGTGGAGGGTGTGAGCTGCAAGGACGGGGATGGGATGGACAGCTGAGCCTCGGGGGCACATGGTTACTGTAGCAAAAGCCTCTAGGGGCAGAAAGAGCAGAGCTGCCTGAGTGACCGGGTGTGGACACTGCTGGGAAGTTAGGGAGAAGGACTTGGTGGGGGAGGACGAGGGCCTGGGCGTGGGAGGCATTGTCCGGTGAAGTGAACACCTATGGGGAATTTGGGAGGAGGAGCGGGGAGGGTGCCCACGGTTTGGGGGAAACAGCCTTGCTGGTGAGAGCTGGGGGAAGCAGTGAGGGTGCAGTCCTTTCAGAGGCTGAGAACATGGACTGTGTTTGTGGGTGATGGACGTGAATTCCAGGCACAGCGGCGGGGCTGGGTTGGGTAGGGAGGCGGGAGGGGAGCCCTCCTGGAATGGGAATGGGTGTGATTGGGGGTGGCCCTGGGCATCACAGGAGATGGTGATGGCACTGGGAGCTGGGGTTCTGGGGCTCCCTTCACCCCTGTAGATGGGAGAAAGTGCAGGGGGCAAGGCCTTGACCCAGGGCTCAGATTCACCTTTGACCCATAGGGCCAGGTCTTGAGGCCCTTGAGCAAGTCCCTTTTCCGCAGGGGTCTCTGGCCTGAGGGTTTGCTGGGCCAGCCTCTGGCAGAAGCAGCTCCAGCCTTGGGTGCTCTTGGAGGCAGGGCGGAGGCTTAGCTACAGGTTTTCCAGGGCCCGGTAAGCCTGCATCTGCCTGAGGGCCTCCCCTTCCAGGGTCCTCTCTGTGTCAGAAGCAGCACCCAGACTCAAAGTCTGAGGCCCCCAAAGGACGCCAGCCTCCATGCTGGGGCTACAGGGCCTGGACAGCCAACCTCCTTACGCTCTGGTCCCACAAAGGCTGGGGCGTGGGCCTGAAGAGCACTGGCATGCCACGTGGTGTGTGCGGTCCCCGCGGCCTCGACATCGGGGATCGGGCCCCCCAGCACCCCCTGCACAGGGGAGGGGAGCCCTAGGCCTGGCTCCTGGAGAGAATGGAAACCCCCAACCCACGACCGGTGTTTCCCTGATGGTCCCTCTGGTTGGGTGAGGAATATACAGCTGGAACCCATCAGGCCCGGGCTGGCCGTTGGGAGGAGCGGGGCGTCCCTGGGACTACAGGGTCCTGAGCTAAATGTCAGCAGCACTGGTGTGGCTGGAAACGGCCACCTTGCTCCTCCTTGGAAGGCGGCTTCCAGGCTGGGAGGAGTCCAGGGTCGTCCAGGCAGGCCTATCGGAGGGGCCTGGGAGGGGCCATGCGAAGGCCAGCAGGGGGAAGGGCCCAGAGCTCCGGCTCCTGGCTCAGGGCCCAAGTTCTTTCTAAATTTGTTCCCCAACCCCCACAGGGACCCTGAACCACACGTGCTTTTTTCCGTGATAGAACTTCCGTCCCTGTGTGAGGCCTGTCCTGAGCGGGGGGCTCTAGGCTGGGGACAGAGGAAGGGGGAAGGGAAAGACAATGAGCCCTATTTTGGGGGGCCCCGATTGGGGTCAGGAGGGGAAGGAAAAAGGGAGAGGAGTGATGACAGGGATTGGGGGTGTGCAGCTGGGCAGAGGACCCTGCCCTCCCCCTCTGCGGCTGCCCTGCTCCCCCCTTTGCTTACACAGGGCCTGGAGCCCCCTCCCCACGGCTGTAAGCCCTGTGTGTGGGGTGTCAGGTAGAAGGGATGACCTGGGGGAGGTGACCGTGGAGGACAGGCTGAGGTGCAGGAGCCCAGGGCGGGGGCAGGGCACGCAGCAGGGGCCCTCGGCCTCACCAGGTGTCCTGAGCCTGACCAAGCTAGGAGGGCTCTGAGCGCCAGAGTACCGAAGAGGGGATGTGACCTCTGGCCAGGGGATCTGGGCAAGCTGGCCAGGCCTCCCCCCTTTGGCGCCTCCGTCCAGCCCAAGTCCCGCCTGGGCCGCACCCCCTGACTCACTTCCTTTGCATAGAAGCGGAAACCTCCCGGAGCTTCCTCTGCTTGGGCCGGCCGCTCCCTGGGGACCCGCAGGTGTCGCTGCCCCTCCAGGCCGGAGCTGGCCCAGGAGGCCCCTGGCCCACCCCCTCGCCCTGGGAGGCGCATTTCCTGCTTGGAATCTCAGGCCCCAGCGTCTGGCACAGGCTGGGGTCGGCGGAGCTGAGGGTAGTGGACCAGCTGCAGGTAGGGGTGGGTTGGGGCCCAGGGCCCAGGCCAGTTCCTGCCAGTCAGTGGCTCTCTTGCTCCGACTCTTCTGTCCGTCTTTTCGCCTCACCTCCACCGGTCTCCGGGGGGCTCCCTGCGCTGCTCTGCTAGTTCACTGGAGGGGTGTTGGGAGGACCCCAGTTTTGGAGTCGGGGCTGGGAGGCCTGGGCTGAGCCTGGGGACGGGGCCCGGGGCTATTCTCAAAATCTAAGTTCCAGCCAGTCCCCCGCCAAGTGTTCTGAAGCGTGTGGAGGCGTCTCTGAACTCCTGGGCGCTCAGGCCGCTGCTTCCCGCGGCCCCTCCTTGGGAGACGGCCCAGTCCAGTGGGAGCCGCGGGAGGGGGCAGGGTCTGGGAGCGACTGTCCCTCGCCTCAGTGGGCGCCTAGGCGGCCACTGACTCCTTCGACGACTCCTCCAGGAAGCCGGGGCGGCCACCAGATAAGCCTCTACCCCGCCACTTCCTTAAGGCCCTCGGCCGTTTATGGGAGGACCCGAGAGATTTGCATCGGGGCCCTGCAGAGGGGCCGCTTCCCGGTCTGAGGGACGAGGCCGCAACCAGGCCCTGGCACTGGGGCAGCCCGGGGCACACCCTGCGGGACTCCCGGGGGGTAAGATCACTCCGGGGACCGGTTCCAGCGACCCGCGGGAAAGGGCGGTGGCGGGAGTCCAGAGACCCTCCCCGTCTTCCCGTTGCAGGGAGGGCGACCTGTATGCGGAGCGCCGTTCCTGCGCCATGGACCGCGGCCAACCCAGCCTGGAGCCTGCTGCCGCGGCCCCCCAAGCCACGGGCCGGTGCATGATCGCGCCGGTGCGCGCCGTGCTCCGCCTGCGCCGCCGGGTGTGCGTCCTACGCAAGCGGCGCCTCCTGCAGCTGGGTGGGGGGCCTGACGTCGGGACCGGGGTGCCCAGGCCGGGCTGCAGCCCCCCGGCGCCGCGCGGGGACCTGGACCAGCCGCAGTTCTTCACCTTCGACGGCCCCGCGGAGCTGCCCTCCAGGACGCCACGCAAGAAGCGCCGGCGCAGCCGTCTGGTGCTTTACCCAGAGACCTCGCGCAAGTATCGGCCGCGCGTGGAGCACAGGAGCCGCGCGCAGCACTGCCTGCTGCTGCTGGTCGCCATCGTGGGCTTCCAAGTTCTCAACGCTATCGAGAACCTGGACGATAACGCGCAGCGCTATGACCTCGATGGGCTGGAGAAGGCGCTGCAGCGCGCGGTGTTTGGCCAGCCCGCAGCCATAGCGCGCATCGTGGCGCTGATGCGGGACTACCTGGCCACGCACGTGCACAGTCGTCCGCTCCTCCTGGCGCTGCACGGGCCCAGTGGCGTGGGCAAGAGCCACGTGGGCCGTCTGCTGGCGCGCCACTTCCGCTCGGTGTTGGAGGACAGCTCGCTCGTGCTGCAGTACCACGCGCGGCACCACTGCCCCGAGGCGCGCGCCGCACAAGACTGCCGCGAGGAGCTGGCGCGGCGCGTGGCCGATGTGGTGGCGCGGGCCGAAGCGGAGGAGAAGACCCCACTCTTGGTGCTGGACGACGTGGAGCTCCTGCCGCGGCCGCTGCTGGACGAGCTGCATGGCTTCCTGCAGCCGCAGCGCTCCCACCACTTCCACAACGCCATCTACGTGCTCCTAAGTGGCGCGGGTGGCGCCGAGGTGACGCGCTTCGTGCTGCAGAACGCGTCCCGCGCGCTGCCCCTGCTCCCCGACGGCGCGCGCAGTGCTGAGGCCTCAGCGGCACAGGCGGAAGAGGACCTGCGCACAAGTCTGTGGGCTCTGCTGTCCCGGGAGCATCCGCTGTGGCAGGCCGCGGCCATCGTGCCGTTTCTGCTGCTGGACAAGCGGGATGTGGTCAGCTGCTTCCGGGAGGAGATGGCAGGCGAGGGCTTCTTTCCTGACCAGGCCCGGGCGGAGGACCTGGCCGCACAGCTCAGCTTCTACCGCGTGGCTGGCCGCGAGTTTGCTGTCACTGGCTGCAAGCAGGTGGTGGCCACGGTGAACCTCCTGTAGTGGAGGTGCAGGACGGGACATTTGGGTTGATGGCGGCAGTAGGAGGGCGACCAGGGACCTTGTGTACTGGTGCAGGCCCCTGAGGTTTCTAATGAATTTGTGGCTGCCAGGCTTGTGGGTGCGGGTCAGCTCGGAGCTCTGCTTCCAGGTCCACGACCACCTCAGAGCCCTGAGTCTGTCCCTGGGGGCGGCAGGACAGCAGCCACCTCCCTCCCGAACTCACCCATTGCCCTGCTGGGCATCCCAGGCATGGTCTGGTGGGTTCTCCCTGTGTCCCCAGGAGGCGGGCGCTCGGTTCCCTTGGTACAAGGATGATCTCAGGGTCAGCAGTTTCTGGGGTCACACAGCTGGGATGTGACCCTGCCTCTTGGGGGTGGTCGTGTGTTGCTCAGTGCTGGGGTGAGGCTGTCACCCCTGCCACCCTGGAGATGACCCTGGAGGAGGTCACAGCCAACCATGACAGTGCTGGGGTCCTGGCTGTCTTCTCCACCCACCCCACCCCTCACTCAGGTAGTGTTTTCAGGAGCTCAAGGCTTGCGTGTCTTGACCGTAAGGGGAGGGGAGCGGAGGCGGGGGCGCCCCAAGCAGCCTCTCCCCCTCCTTCCCGGACCCCCCCAACCCCGTGCCCGCCAGTCCTGGCTTGGGCTCACCAGATGACCGAGAGCCCGCAGGGCAAGCGGGAGGTGCCCAGGTCTTCCCCCATTACCCTCCTCTCCGCACGTGAGACCCTTAGCCCGTGGCCAGACCCCTGGTCACCACGATTGCGCGACCTCCCTTTCCCTGTGGCCTTTTGTGCCCCGAGTTCCGCCCACCCGCACCTTCTGCGTAGAGGGCCCTCCCCACGCCTGTTGACACCACACCCCACACTCCCCACGCTCCGCCTCCCGGAAGCCCTCCTGGACGCCTCCCGTGGATGGGCCCCCGCGCCCACGGGGGCTTTAGAGGAAGGTGCTTTGGGCGCTTTTTGCGCCATGTCTCCTCGGGGGCGGCGGTTGCCTCGGGAAGGTTCTCGCCTCCTCCCGCAGCCCCGGTGTCTGGGACGCACCCGGCAGCCTCACTGCTGCCTCCTTATGGCGCGCCCGGCCCAGCCGTTGCCTTCTGTGGTCGCCGGGGGCGGAGCGTGCGGCTGGGCCCTGAGTCCCCCGGGTCGCCCCGAGCCTCTGTCCTCACCGCCGGCCCCGCTGCGGTCCCAGCCCGGGCCTGCCCGGAAGGAGCGCACGGGCGGCTCTGACCAGTCCCGAAAGGGGCTCAGAGGGCGACCAGGAGGTTTCACGCCGGTGCCGGGCGAGTCGAAGTGGGGGCACCGTGAAGGTGGAGGCAGGGCCGCGCCGGGAGCCCCGAGTCGAGCGTACACGGCGCGCACCCCTGGCGAGTGGGAATCCTCCGGCCCCGAGGATTCTCAGCCCGGAGACCGCGCCCGCCAGCGCCCTGAGCAGAGGTCCTGCGGGTCCCCGGAGGGTGTCCTGTTCTCTCCCCCGTCCTGCATCCATTCTCGCTCTGGTGGTTGGTGTCTGTGGTCCGGGGCGAGGGCCGCCTAGTGGAACCGGGATTCAGGCCGCTTGAAAGTGTGGGATCTCTGGGCGGATGGCAGCGGCTCCCCCGAGCTCGGCACGCGGGTCTTGGGCCCAGGGCGGAAGCGCAGGCGAGAGGGCTGCCCCGTCCTGCCCAGAGGGTCCTGAGGACTCCCGCTGCTCCTGGAGTCTCAGGGAGGAGTCCGGCTCCACGGGGTGGGAGTGGGCTACCAGGAAACCTGTGCCTCTTGGGGCTGTGCAGGACCGGCTAGCCAGCGCTGGGAGCCAGGGCTGAGTTCAGCCCAGCTCTGTCCACCCCACCCTCAGGGCTAGGGGAAGGAGCTGGGGGAAGGAGCCCCACCTCCCCCAGGCAAGTATCTGTGCCAGGAGCCCACGCAGAGGGACACCCAGCTCTCGTCTGGCTTTCACGTTGGCTTCAAGGTGGTAAGAGAGAGAGCTGCAGAGTGCGGTGTGTTTGCCAGTTCCTGCATCCCAGGCAGGGCTTCCAGGACTGTCACCTCCCCTTCCCACAGAGCACCCACCTGGAGGTGTCACCTGCCTTCAAGCGTGGGCCATTCATCCACCCGTCAGTCAACAACACCCACTGAGCATCCACTGTATCAAAAGGTTCAGACGTAAGGGGAAATTTTCTTTCTCCTTTCTTTTCTTTTCTTTTCTTTTCTTTTCTTTCTTTCTTTCTCTCTCTTTCTTCCTTTCTTTCTCTCTTCCTTCCTTTCTCTTTCCTTTTTTCTCCTTCCCTCCCTCCCTTCCTTCCTTCATTCCTTCCTCCTTCCTTCCTTCCTTCCTTCCTTCCTTCCTTCCTTCCTTCCTTCCTTCCTTCCTTCCTTCCTTCCTTCCTTCCTCTCTCTCTCTCTCCCCCTCCCTCCCTTCCTTTCTTTTCTTTTTCTTTTTTTTTTTGATGCGGAGTTTTGCTCTTGTTGCCCAGGCTGGAGTGCAATGACACCATCTCGGCTCACTGCAACCTCCGCCTCCCTGGTTCAAGCAATTCTCCTGCCTCAGCCTCCTGAGTAGCTGGGATTACAGGCGCCTACCACCACGCCTGGGTAATTTTTTGTATTGTTGGTAGAGACGGGGATTCTCTGTGTTGGCCAGGCTACTCACGATCTCCTGACCTCACGATCTGCCCACCTCGGCCTCCCAAAGTGCTGGGATTACAGGCGTGAGCCACCACGCCCGGCCTCTTTTTATTTATTTCTAAAATATTACATTGAGTCCAATTTCTGTGCTTAAGAAGAATGTACACCAAGTGCTGGGGTGGGGCTGGTTATAAATGACACCACAAATCATGCTTGTTAATAAATAGTGTGGTTCGAATCTGATGACCTACTGTTTGATTTGCTTCTGTTTGCTTGGTCTGTTAATAATTGAGGATGCTGAAATCTTTCCCTAATTGTAGATTTATGGTAGATTTATCCATTTCTCTCTAAGCTTCTATTTAAATAGGACATACTTATCGAGAGTTTTGTTTTTTGTTTTGTTTTGAGAAACTTCTGAATGGGGATGTGGTGTGGACCTGGAGGCTGATGGAAGGATTGAGGTTCACATGCAGTCTGCAGCTCAAACATCCGGGCTTTCCAGGAAATCCATAAATTACTAAAAGAGTATTTTCTGGCCGGGCGCGGTGGCTCAAACCTGTAATCCCAGCACTTTGGGAGGCCGAGATGGGTGGATCACGAGGTCAGGACATCCAGACCATCCTGGCTAACCCAGTGAAACCCCGTCTCTACTAAAAAATACAAAAAACTAGCTGGGCGAGGTGGCGGGCGCCTGTCGTCCCAGCTACTCGGGAGGCTGAGGCAGGAGAATGGCGTGAACCCAGGAGGCGGAGCTTGCAGTGAGCTGAGATCCGGCCACTGCACTCCAGCCTGGGCGACAGAGCGAGACGCCGTCTCAAAAAAAAAAAAAAAAAAAGAATATTTTCTTTAATTGCCCTGGACAGGTGCTGAGGGCAGATGACCCAGTCTGGCTATGTGGGAAGCTGCCAGCTAACCAGATGATCCCAAACGTCATAGCGGCTCTCCCTCATATGTGCAGAAATCGTTTCTGTGCAGTTGTCTCTGAGTTATTCTTTGACATCTGCCATGTATCGTCATGTAGTAACCCTTGTGATCTGTTTTGTTTTGTTTTGTTTTGTTTTGTTTTTGAGACGGAGTCTCGCTCTGTCACCCAGGCTGGAGTGCGGTGGCCGGATCTCAGCTCACTGCAAGCTCCGCCTCCCGGGTTCACGCCATTCTCCTGCCTCAGCCTCCCGTGTAGCTGGGACTACAGGCGCCCGCCACCTCGCCCAGCTAGTTTTTTGTATTTTTTAGTAGAGACGGGGTTTCACCATGTTAGCCAGGATGGTCTCGATCTCCTGACCTCGTGATCCACCCGTTTCGGCCTCCCAAAGTGCTGGGATTACAGGCTTGAGCCACCGCGCCCGGCCAACCCTTGTGATCTGTGTGTGCACATCATAAAGGCTTTTTTTTTTTTGAGACGGAGTCTCGCTCTGTCTCTCAGTCTGGAGTGCTGTGGCGGGATCTCAGCTCACTGCAAGCTCCGCCTCCCAGGTTCACACCATTCTCCTGCCTCAGCCTCCCGAGTAGCTGGGACTACAGGCGCCCACCACCTCGCCTGGCTAGTTTTTTGTATTTTTTAGTAGAGACGGGGTTTCACTGTGTTAGCCAGGATGGTCTCGATCTCTTGACCTCATGATCCGCCTGTCTCGGCCTCCCAAAGTGCTGGGATTACAGGCCTGAGCCACCATGCCTGGCCGGCTTTTTTTTTTTCTGAGACAAGATCTCGCTCTGTCACCTAGGCTGGTGCGCAGTGGCGTGATCTCCACTCACTGCAGCCTCCACCTCCTGGGTTCAAGTAATTCTCCTGCCTCAGCCTCCTGAATAGCTAGGATTACAGATGCCCACCACCACACCCAGCTAATTTTTTTTTTTTTTTTTTTTTTTTTGAGACAGAGTCTTGCTCTGTCGCCCAGGCTGGAGTGCAGTGGCATGCTGTCGGCTCACTGCAAGCTCTGCCTCCTGGGTTCACGCCATTTTCCTGCCTCAGGCTCCCGAGTAACTGGGACTACAGGCGCCCGCCACCACGCCTGGCTAATTTTTTTGGGTTTTTTTTGGTAGAGATGGGGTTTCACTGTGTTAGCCAGGATGGTCTTGATCTCCTGACCTCGTGATCCGCCCGTCTCGGCTTCCCAAAGTGCTGGGATTACAGGCATGAGCCACTGTGCCCAGCCGCTAAATTTTGTATTTTTAGTAGGGACTCGGTTTCACCATGTTGGCCAGGCTGGTCTTGAACTCCTGACCTCAGGTGATCTACCCATCTCAGCCTCTCAAAATGCTGGGATTACGGGCATGAGTCACCACCGTGTCCGGTTTCTCTTTTAATAGAGGCAGGGTCTCTCTGTCATTTAGGCTGGAATGCAATGGCGTGATTGTGGCTCACTACAGCCTCGACCTCCTGTGCTGAAACGATTCTCCCACCTCAGCCTTCCAAAGTGCTGGGATTCCAGGCAGAAGCCACGGTGCCCGGCCCTTCTCTGCATTTTCTTGTTCTTCTTTTTCTTTTTTTGAAACAGTCTCTCTCTTGTTGCCCAGGCTGGAGTTCAGTGGTGCGATCTCAGCTCACTGCAATGTCCGCCTCCTGGGTTCAAGTGATTCTCCTGCCTCAGCCTCCCGAGTAGCTGGGATTACAGGTGCCCACCACCATGCCCACCTAATTTTTGTATTTTTAGTAGAGATGAAGTTTCACCCTGTTGATCAGGCTGGTCTTGCACTCCTGACCTCAAGTGATCCACCCACCTCTGCCTCCCAAAGTGCTGGGATTCCAGGCATGAGCCACTGCGCCCGGGCGTTCTCTGCATTTTTCAAGGTCAGCAACACTGCATCCTTCCGACCACAGACAGGAAGAGTTTGCTGCTTTTAAGGACCCATGTGACTAGATCTATCCACCTGGGCCAGGCGCAGTGGCTCACGCTTGTAATCCCAGCACTTTGGGAGGCCGAGGCGGGTGGATCACCTGAGGTCAGGAGTTCAAGACCAGCCTGGCCAGCATGGTGGAACCCTGTCTCTACTAAAAATACAAACATCAGCTGGATGTGGTGTCGAGTGCCTGTAGTCCCAGCTACTCTGGGGGCCGAGGCAGAAGAATTGCTTGAATCCAGGAGGTGAAGGTTGCAGTGAGCCAAGACCGTGTGACTGCACTCCATCCTGGATGATAGAGTGAGACTCCATCTCAAAAAAGATAAAATAAATAAATAAATGTGTCCACCTGGAAAATACCAGATTATCTTCCCATCCAGGGTCCACACTCTTACCGACATTTGCAAAGTCCCTGAGTCAGTTTTGGTAATTTGTGTCTTTCTTGGAACTTCTAGGAATTTGTCCATTTCATCTAAATTGTCTAATTTTATTGATTTTTTTTTTTTTTTTTTGAGACAGAGTCTTGCTCTATCCCCCAGGCTGGAGTGTAGTGGCTCGATCTTGGCTCACCACAACCTCTGCCTCCTGGGTTCGAGGGATTCTCCTGCCTCAGCCTCCCTAGTAGCTGGGATTACAGGCGTGAGCCGCCGCGCCCAGCCAATTTTTGTATTTTTAGTAGAGACAGGATTTCACCATGTTGGCCGGGCTGGTCTTGAACTCCTGAGATCAAGCAATCCTCTTACCTCGGCCTCTCACAGTGCTGGGATTGCAAACATGTGCCACCACGCCCGGCTAACTTTGTATTTTTAGTAGAGATGAGGCTTCACCATGTCGGTCAGGCTGGTCTAGATCTCCTGACCTTGTGATCTGCCCGCCTTGGCCTCCCAAAGTGCTGGGATTACAGGCCTGAGCCACCGCGCCCCGCCTGGGACAAGGTCTTTGACTGTGTGGAGCTGGTGATGGATGAGCTACAAGGAGCAGCTCCTGCCATGGGCCTTGGTGAACTGAAGCCCTCAGAGCCTCCAGCAGGTGTCAGCGCAGCTCCGGGAGAGACGCCAGCTCAGCACCGCCCACACTGCAGCCAGGGCACTCCCAAGTGATGGAGACTCATGTCCAGGACCTCCTGGAGTTTCTAGAGGCTGGAAAGGGAATGGGATGGAAGGTGCCCCAGCACGTGGCCATTGCCTGGGAGTGTGAGCCAGCGATTTTTGCCATTCTGCCTCTGAGGATGAGTGTAGAGCATCGTAGCTTTTCTTTTCTTTTTTTTTTCAAGATGGAGTTTTGCTCTTGTTGCCCAGGCTGGAGTGCAGTGGCGTGATCTCGGCTCACTGCAACCTCTGCCTCCCGTGTTCAATCGATGCGTCTGCTTCAGCCTCCCGAGTAGCTTACCTGGCTAACTTTTGTAGTTTTAGTAGAGACAGGGTTTCATCATGTTGCCCAGCCAGGTCTCGAACTCTTGACCTCACGAGATCCACTTGTGTTGGCCTCCCAAAATGCTGGGATTACAAGTGTGAGCCACCAAGCCCAGCTTCTTTTCCTTTTTTTAATTTTTATTTTTTTGAGGCAGGATCTTACTCTGTCGCCCAGGCTGGAGTACGGTGGTACAGTTATAGCTCACTGCAGACTTGACCTCCTGGGCTCAAATGATCCTCCCAGCTTAGCATCTGGAGCAGCCGGGACCACAGGTGTGCACCACCATGCTTGGTTAATTTATATATTTTTTATAGAAATGGGGTTTTGCCACATTGCCCAGGCTGGTCTCGAACTCCTGAGCTCAAATGATCCACCCACCTTGGCCTCCCAAAGTGCTGGGATTACAGGCGTGAGCCACTGTGCCCAGCCACCCGGTCCTTTTTAAGGCTGAAATGAGTACTGTGGATCAGGATGTAGTGTGACTGGTATCCTTACAAGAAGAGAACATTTGCACAGAGATGGACAGTGAGGCACCGCATAACAATGTTTTGGTTCACGATGACTGCATGTATGGCAGTAGCCCCGTAAGATTATAATAGCTTATTATTTTTTTTTTTTTTGAAACTGTGTCTCGATCTGTCGCCCAGGCTGGAGTTCAGTGGCGTGATCTCAGTTCACTGCAAGCTCCACCTCCTGGGTTCACGCCATTCTCCTGCCTCAGCCTCCCAAGTAGCTGGGACTACAGGTGCCCGCCACCACGCCTGGCTAATTTTTTAATTTTTAATAGAGACAGGGTTTCACCATGTTAGCCAGGATGGTCTTGATCTCCTGACCTCACGATCCGCCCGCCTCGGCCTCCCAAAGTGCTGGGATTATAGGCTTGAGCCGTTGCTCCCGCCGTAATAGCATATTTTTACTGTGTCTTTTCTTTTCTTTCTTTCTTTTCATTTCTTTCTCTTTTTTTTTTTTTTTCTTTTTTTTTTGATACAGAGTCTCACTCTGTTGCCCAGGCTGGAGTGCAGTGGCGCGATCTCTGCTTATTGCAATCTCCACCTCCTGGGTTCACGCCATTCTCCTACCTCAGCCTCCCAAGCAGCTGGGACTACAGATACCTGCCACCATGCCCGGCTAATTATTTTTGTAGTTTTAGTAGAGACAGGGTTTCACCACGTTAGCCACAATGGTCTTGATCTCCTGAGCTTGTGATCTTCCCACCTCGGCCTCCCAAAGTGCTGGGACAGGTGTGAGCCACCGCACCCGGCCTATTGTATCTTTTCTATGTTTACCTGTGTCTAGACACACAAATACTTAGCGCTATGTCAAAGTTGCCTACAGTGTGCAGTACAGCATCGTGCTGCGCAGGTGTGTAGCTTGGGAGTACTAGGCCGTGCACGCAGGCTGGGTGTGTTAGCAGGCTGTACTCTCCAGGTGTGTGCCAGCACGTGCCATGATTTTCACCCAACAGGGAGATCATCCAACCATGCAGTTCTCAGAATTTGGGCCCATCCGCAAGTGACACGTACCCATATACGGGTGCATGTAGGGACGGTGACGCGAGGACCCGGGAGAAGATGGCCACCAGCGCTGTGAGACACCATGCTCCGTCGCCCACGCCGTCCACTCTGTGTACTTTGTCTCAGCAGCCCCAGCAAAGCAGCAGGTGCACGTGCTTTGGAGTGGAATCCGGGTCTGGCTCTGAGGGCAAGGCCGCCTCCCAGGTGGCTGTGCTCAGTACAGCCCCAGCCCCGGTGCTGCCGGAGCCGCTTCCCTCCACACACACTAGTCCTGCCATCATCAGTGGCACCGCACTGTGGTTGGAATTTGTACTTCCTGGGTTAATTCTTGTGAAGTACCTGTGTAACCAAACCCGGGTTTGGCTGTTGCTGCTCTAAAGTCAGACATAAGAGACGAGGGTTGGTGGGAGGAAAAGCAGGTTTAATTGGAGAGCCAGGCTGGACATGGTGGCGTGCGCCTGTGGTTCTAGCCATTCAGGAGGCTGAGGTGGGAGAATCGCTTGAGCCCGGGAGGTTGAGGCTGCAGTGAGCTGAGATCGCACCACTGCACTCCAGCCTGGGTGACAGAGCAAGACTCTGTCTTAAAAAAACAAAAAAGGGGGCAGGGTGCAGTGGCTCACACCTGTAATCCCAACACTTTGGGAGGGCGAGGCAGGAGGATCACGAGGTCAGGAGATTGAGATCATCCTGGCTAACACGGTGAAACCCCGTCTCTACTGAAAATACAAAAAATTAGCTGGGTGCGGTGGTGGACACCTGTAGTCCCAGCTACTCAGGAGGCTGAGGGAGGAAAATGGCATGAATCCGGGAGGCGGAGCTTGCAGTGAGCCGAGATTGCACCACTGCACTCCAGCCTGGATGACAGAGCGAGACTCTGTCTCAAAATAAATAAATAAATAAATAAATAAATAAATAAATAAATAAATATAAAAATAAAAGTAAAAGGAAAGAAAAAAAAATCAGAGAGCCAGCAAACTGAGAAGATGAAGACCTGGAGACCTAGTGTTTGGAAACAGTATCTTACATTTTCCATGCTGGCAGGAGGGTTTTCAGGGGACAGGGGATGTGGAGAAACTATGTGCAGGGCTTGGGATCAAGAGGGGACCAAGGACCACATACATCTGGGTGCCAGCGAGGGTTGGAGGGGACTGAGGACCACACACATCTGGGTGCCAGCGAGGGTCCGAGGGGACTGAGGACCACACACATCTGGGTGCCAGCGAGGGTCCGAGGGGACTGAGGACCACACACATCTGGGTGCCAGCGAGGGTCCGAGGGGACTGAGGACCACACACATCTGGGTGCCAGCGAGGGTCCGAGGAGGCTGTGGCCACTTGTCTGTCCTTGGTCAGGTCACAGTAGTGCTTCTGTAAATCTTTAACAAAATCTAGTTAGTGGGTTATTTTTTTTCTTTTTGTTTTTTTTTTTGAGGCAGGGTCTCACTCTGTTGCCAGGCTGGAGTGCAGTGGAGCAATGTTGGCTCACTGCAATCTCCGCCTCTCAGGTTCAATCGATTCTCATGCCTCAGCCTCCCGAGTAGCTGGGATTACAGGCGTGCACCATCATACCCAGCTAATTTTTGTATTTTTAGTGTAGACAGTGTTTCTCCATGTTGTCCAGGCTGGTCTTGAATGCCTGACCTCAGGTGACCCACCCACCTTGGCCTCCCAAAGTACTGGGATTACAGGTGTGAGCCACTGCGCCTGGCCCCACATATATATTTTTTGAGACAGGGTCTCTCTCTGTTGCCCAGACAGGAGTGCAGTGGTGCAATCATGGCTCACTGCAGCCTGAACCTCCTGGGCTCAAGCCATCCTACCACCTCAGCCTCCCAAGTGGATGGGACCACAGGTGTGTGCCACCACGTCTGGCTAGTTTTTAAAAATTGTTTTAGAGGCCGGGCGCAGTGGCTCACGCCTGTAATCCCAGCACTTTGGGAGGCCGAGACGGGCGGATCACGAGGTCAGGAGATCGAGACCATCCTGGCTAACACGGTGAAACCCCGTCTCTACTAAAAAATACAAAAAAAAAAAAACCTAGCCAGGTGAGGTGGCGGGCACCTGTAGTCCCAGCTACTCGGGAGGCTGAGGCAGGAGAATGGTGTAAGCCCAGGAGGCGGAGCTTGCAGTGAGCTGAGATCCGGCCACTGCAATCCAGCCTGGGCTACAGAGCAAGACTCCGTCTCAAAAAAAAAAAAAAAAAAAAAAAAACACAAAAAACCCCAGGCTGATCTCAAACGGTTGGGTTCAAGCAATCTTCCTGCCTCTTCCTCCCAAAGCACTGGGATTACAGGCGTGAGCCACCACACCTGGCTTTAAGTAGAATTCTTATGATTAATAACCTCAAATTTTAGTGATGAAGATCTTTCTTTCTTTTTTTCTTTTCTTTTTTTGGCAACATCTTTTTTTTTTTTTTTTTTTTTTTTTTAAAAACGGAGTCTGGCTCTGTCTCCCAGGCTGGAGTGCAGTGGCCGGATCTCAGCTCACTGCAAGCTCCGCCTCCCGGGTCCACGCCATTCTCCTGCCTCAGCCTCCCGAGTAGCTGGGACTACAGGCGCCCGCCACCTCACCCGGCTAGTTTTTTTTGTATTTTTTAGTAGAGACGGGGTTTCACCGTGTTAGCCAGGATGGTCTCGATCTCCTGACCTCATGATCGACCCGTCTCGGCCTCCCAAAGTGCTGGGATTACAGGCTTGAGCCACCGCGCCCGGCCTTGGCAACATCTTAACTTACGCATACCCCGATAAGTGATCAAGATATTTATTTATTTATTTATTTTTATGTATGTATGTATTTATTTATTTGAGATGGAGTCTTGCTTTGTTGCCCAGGCTGGAGTGCAGTGGCGCGATCTCGGCTCACTGCAACCTCTGCCTCCCGGCTTCAAGCAATTTTCCTGCCTCAACCTCCTGAGTAGCTGGGATGACAGGCACCTGCCACCACACCCAGCTAATTTTGTATTTTTAGTAGAGACGGGATTTCACCATGTTGGTCAGGCTGATCTCGAACTCCTGACTTTGTGATTTGTGGGGAAAAGAAAGAGAGATCAGACTGTTACTGTGTCTATATAGAAAGAAGTAGACATAAGAGACTCCATTTTGTTCTGTATTTGAGATGCTGTTAATCTGTAACCCTACCCCCAACCCTGTCCTTGCAAGAGACATGGGCTGTGGTGACTCAAGATTTTGTGCTGTGCAGGGTGTGCTTTGTTAAACTAGTGCCTGAAGGCAGCATGCTTGTTAAAAGTCATCACCATTCTCTTAATCTCAAGTACCCAGGGACACATACACTGCAGAAGGTGGCAGGGACCTCTGCCTAGGCAAGCTAGGTATTGTCCAAGGTTTCTCCCCATGTGATAGTCTGAAATATGGCCTCATGGGAAGGGAAAGACCTGATCGTCCCCCAGCCTGACACCTGTGAAGGGTCTGTGCTGAAGAGGATTAGTACAAGAGGGAAGAAGGCCTCTGGGCAGTTGAGATAGAGAAAAACATCTGTCTCCTGCCCGTCCCTGGGCAATGGAACATCTCGGTGTAAAACCCGATTGCATGTTCTATTTACTGAGATAGGAGAAAACCACCTTAGGGCTGAAGGTGGGACGTGCTAGCGGCAATGCTGCTCTTTTTTAATTTTCTTTCTTTTTTTTTTTTTGAGACAGAGTCTGGCTCTGTCGCCCAGGCTGGAGTGCAGTGGCCAGATCTCAGCTTACTGCAAGCTCCGCCTCCCGGGTTTACGCCATTCTCCTGCCTCAGCCTCCGCCTCCCAAGTAGCTGGGACTACAGGCGCCTGCCACGGCGCCCGGCTAGTTTTTTGTATTTTTTAGTAGAGACAGGGTTTCACCGTGTTATCCAGGATGGTCTCGATCTCCTGACCTCGTGATCCACCCATCTCGGCCTCCCAAAGTGCTGGGATTACAGGCTTGAGCCACGGCGCCCGGCCAGCAATGCTGCTCTTTATGCACTAAAAAGGTTTATGGAGATGTTTGCATGTGCATATCAAGGCACAGCACTTTTCCTTAAACTTATTAATGTCACAGAGATCTTTATTCATATGTCTTTCTGCTGACCTTCTCCCTGCTATGACCCTATTGTCCTGCCACTTCTCTTTTTCTAAAAGATGGTAAAGGTAATTGTCAATAAATACTGAGAGAACTCAAAGACCGGTGCCGGCATGGGTCCTCTGTATGCTAAGCCCCGGTCCCCTGGGCCCAGTTTTTCTTTCTCTATACTTTGTTTCTATGTCTCATTTCTTTTCTCAAGTCTCTCGTTCCACCTAACGAGAAACACCCACAGGTGTGGAGGGGCAGGCCACTCCTTCAGTGATTCCCCTGCCTCAGGCTCCCAAAGTGCTGGGATTACAGGCGAGAACCACCGTGCCCGGCCTGATATTTCTATTTTTTTTTTTATTTTTATTTTTTATTTATTTTATTTATTTTATTTTTTTGAGACGGAGTCTCGCTCTGTCGCCCAGGCTGGAGTGCAGTGGCGCAATCTCGGCTCACTGCAAGCTCCGCCTCCCGGGTTCACGCCATTCTCCTGCCTCAGCCTCCCGAGTAGCTGGGACTACAGGCGCCCGCCCCTGCGCCCGGCTAATTTTTTCTATTTTTAGTAGAGACGGGGTTTCACCATGGTCTCGATCTCCTGACCTTGTGATCCACCCACCTCGGCCTCCCAAAGTGCTGGGATTACAGGCGTGAGCCACCACGCCCGGCCTCTATTTTTATTTTAACAATAAGTTAAAAACCATTTTTGGCTAGGCATGGTGGCTCACGCCTGTAATCCCAGCACTTTGGGAGGCCAAGGCGGGCAAATCATGAGGTCAGGAGTTCAAGACCAGCCTGGCCAACATAGTGAAACCCTGTCTCTACCAAAAATACAAAAATTAACCAGGTGTGGTGGCACGTGCCTGTAATCCCAGCTACTTGGGAGACTGAGGCAGGAGAATCGCTTGAACCCAGGAGGCAGAGGCTGCAACATTGCACTCTAGCCTGGGTCACAGAGCAAGAGTCCGTCTCAAAAAAAAAAAAAATTTATTTACCAAGGATTATAAAATTCATGTGAACCTAATAGGTATTTGGACTTAACTTATGAGTATCCATTTACTTATAGGCCAATTTGGTAACATGCTACATACAACACATAACAATACCTGTACATATACATAAACGCATTTAAACATGTATACATACACACACACAAAGATCCAAACCTTTTTTAAATATTTTATTTTTTTGAGACGGAGGCTGGTTCTGTTGCCCAGGCTGGAGTGCAGTGGCATGATCTCAGCTCACTGCAACCTCTGCCTCCCGGGTTCAAGTGATTGTCCTGCCTCAGCCTCCCGAATAGCTGGGATTACAGACGTGAACCACCACGCCTGGCCTTTTTTTTTTTTTTTTGTCTGAGACAGAGTCTCGCTGTGTTGCCCAGGCTGGAGTGCAGTGGCGTGATTTTGGCTCACCACAACCTCTGCCTCCGGGTTCAAGCGATTCTCGTGCCTCAGCCTCCTGAATAGCTGGGATTACTGGCATGCGCTACCACGCCTGGCTAATTCTGTATTTTTAGTAGATACAGGGTTTCTCCATGTTAGTCAGGCTGGTCTGGAACTCCCAACCTCAGGTGATCCACCAGCCTCGGCCTCCCAAAGTTCTGGGATTAAAGGCGTGAGCCTCCACTCCAGGCCTAGTTTTTGTGTTTTTAGTAGAGAATGGGTTTCACCATGTTGGCCAAGCTGGTCTTGAACTCCTGACCTCAAGTGATAAGCCTGCCTCAGCCTCCCAAAGTGCTGAGATTACAGGTGTAATCCACCATGCCTGGCCTGTTCTTTATTTTCAAGATTACTATTATTATTTTGAGATGGAGTTTTGCTCTTGTCACCCAGGCTGGAGTGCAATGGTGCAATCTTGGCTCACTGCAACTTCCGCCTCCAGGGTTCAAGCAATTCTCCTGCCTCAGCCTCCCAAGTAGCTGGATTAACCTTGCCCGGCTAATTTTTGTATTTTTAGTAGAGATGGGGTTTCACCACGTTGGCAAGGCTAGTCTTGAACCCCTGACCTCAGGTGATCCACCCACCTTGTCCTCCCAAAGTGCTGGGATTACAGGCATCAGCCACCGCACTCGGCCTATTTTCAAGATTATTTTGTTTATTTTTTTGACATTTGTGTTTCCAAATTAATTTTGAAAATCATCTAGCCAGTTTACATGGAAAGCCTGCTGGATTTTGATGGTGATTGCATTGAATCTGTAGATGAATTGGGGAGCACTTATAACACTATCGTCTTCTAGGCAGTGAACATGATACATCTCTCTTTTCACTTAAAGAAGAATTTCTCGGCTGGGTACAGTGACTCATACCTGTAATCCCAGCACTTTGGGAGGCCGAGGTGGGAGGATCAGGAGGTCATGAGATGGAGACCATCCTGGCCAACACGGTGAAGCCCCGCCTCTACTAAAAATACAAAAATTAGCCAGGCGTGGTGGCTAATTAGCCAGACTGTGCCTGCAGTCCCAGCTACTCGGGAGGCTGAGGCAGGAGAATGGCGTGAACTTGGGAGGCGGAGCTTGCAGTGAGCCGAGATCGCGCCACTGCACTCCAGCTTGGGCGATAGAGCGAGACTCCGTCTCAAAAAAAAAAAAAAAGCTGTGTGTTGTGGTGGTGGGCGCCTGTAGTCCCAGCTACTCAGGAGGCTGAGGCAGGAGAATCGCTTGAACCTGAGAGGCTGAGGTTCCAGTGACCCGAGATCAGGCCACTGCACTCCAGCTTGGGTGACAGAGCGAGACTCCATCCCGGAAAAAAAAAAAAAAAAAAAAAAAGTTTTTAATAACGTTCTATAGTTTTCATTGGAGAGATCTAATGGCTTTTTTTTTTTTTTTTTTTTTTTTGAGACAGAGTCTTGCTCTGTTGCCCAGGCTGGAGCGCAGTGGCTGGATCTCAGCTTACTGCAAGCTCCGTCTCCCGGGTTCACGCCATTCTCCTGCCTCAGCCTCCCGAGTAGCTGGGACTACAGGCACCCGCCACCTCGCCCGGCTAGTTTTTTTGGTAGTTTTTAGTAGAGACGGGGTTTCACCGTGTTATCCAGGATGGTCTCGATCTCCTGACCTCGTGATCCGCCTGTCTCGGCCTCCCAAAGTGCTGGGATTACAGGCTTGAGCCACCGCGCCCGGCCGGAGAGATCTTTCATTACACATCTTTCATTAAATTTTTTGTTAAGCATTTTATGTTTTGCCATGCTATTTTAGTGGTATTTTCTGAATGTTGACAGGATATAGAATCACCATTGACTTTTGTGCACTGACTTTGCGCCCTACAAGGCTCTGACATTCACATATTTGTCCTAGCAAAGTTCCCGGTATGCAGCTCGTTCCTCTCTCCTCTGGCAGAGAAGCCCCGGATCTCAGGCCTGGCCTGCGGTGGGAAGAGCCTTGCACCTGGCACTGCCGGGTCTGCAAACCTTCGAGGTTGGATTTCCAGTCCCTGGGCTCAGTGCCTGGGAGAGGGGACGGACTACCAGGGAACATGGTGGGGCCCATGCTGGGGACACAAGAGCTGGCGGGGATTCCAGGAGGGTGTCCTCGTGGCAGCAGTTCCTTTCTGGAGGAGGATGACTGTGCCAACTGAAAAACCACCCGTGACCATGAGCCTGTGTTTGTGGCGCACCAGCCGGATTTTACGGGTTCAAAAAATGAAAAACAAAAATAAAAATGAAAAGAGGCTACACCTTGCAGAAGTTACGGAAACACGAACCACACAGACAAATCTCAACAGCATGGGGACGAGTCTCAGAGGCAGGACACAAGAAGCGTGTGCCACGTGATGCCTGTACAGAAAGCTCTGGAACAGGCGCCGCGAATCCACGGTGCTAGAAGTCGGGTCGATGGTGATGTGGGGCAGGAGGAATCGACTGGGATGGGCCGGGAGAACTTTCTTGGCTTTAATAATATCTTTTATATAATTGTGATTGTGGTGTGGGTTACTTGGGTGTAAACATCTACCAAGACTTGCCACACCCTCAAGGGATGCATTTTATTGCATGTAAATTACACCACCTTAACGTTGATGTTTAGGAATGTGAATGATAAACCTAACGATTTTCTTTCGTCTGGAATGGAATGAAAAGAAACAGCCCATAAAGAGACCAGAGGGGAAGACTTGAGAAGGAGCACTTTATTGACAAAGTAACCTTGGGAGTTGAAAGAGCTGGGTTACTTATTACTTTCTTCAAGATAAGGGAGCAGGGACCTCGCCATGCCCTCTGAAGAACCAGGAACCAGGATCCCGCCGAGGCAAACGCTGATCCCGGGCACTTCTGCGCTGTGCTGCGTTACACGGGGCGAGACCCTGCCCGCAGTGCTTCCTGGGCCATTAGGTCAGAAAATTTAATTTCCTGATGGCCACATAGGCTCGTGGGACATTGTATTGTTCAGCTAATCTATAAAATAATGTTTATTTTTAACTGAGCTGTGTTTATCACAGTCATCACTGCACAGACTGTGAGCGCATGGCTTGGGAATTTTGGCAGCAAGTTCATGTGACAACATGGCCAGGACGTTGACGCCACCGAGGGAGGCACAGCCTGCCACCCACCCAGCCCCCACCCCCCGCATCGCTAGTTCTTCTTCCTCCAGGGCTTCGTTTTAAGCGGGCACATTTCACAGGTTAAAGACTACATTTCCCAGCCTCCCTTGCACTGAGGTAGGTCGTATGACTACGTTGTCGCCAATGGGATGTGAGCAGCTGTGGCAACGCAACTCTTGGGAGGTATCCTTGAAGGAGAGCGCCCTGCCTCCTTTCTGCGGGATGGAGTGCAGGTGTGATGGCTGGATCTGGGCTGCCATTTTGAGCCATGTGAACAAAAGGCCCATCCATAAAGTCTGGGGAGCCCTGGGCCACCCACCCCAGCTTCATTGGGCTGCGAAATTCACTGTGTCTTGACACCACTACTATTTCAGTTTTGTCATTTCTCTTTGGAAAGTTTATGGGATATTTTGAGTTTCATTCCTTTGTGGGTTGTCTGTGGGCCGGCAGATGGCAGTGGGGACCTAGTGAGGAGCTCACAGACCTGCGGAGAGTTTTATCCATTTAAACACATAACGGGTGTAAACCAGGTCTCCAGGCTCCATCTCTGAGCGCGCAAGTGTCTGAACACAGTTCTGTTCCTGCGCCTCCGGCACAGCCACTTCCGTGAGAGGAGTGCGGCGGGGAAGCCAGGACGAGTCTGGAATTCCAGCGCCGGCCTCCTCTGCTGAGGCACCATGGCCCATGTAGCGGCACCTACGGCCCAGAGGGCCTGGCTCCCGGCGGTCCTGAGGGATGGGCGCCGGGTCCTGCTCCCACCCTAAGTGTGACATGTGGGTGGCCGCGTCCACAGGGTCCTGCTGACTATCTACTTACTCGTTGCGGCCCCAGGGCCTCCCCTTCCCGTCGGACCGCGTGGAGAACAGCACACCATTGCCAACTGCCTGTTTAGGACTATGAAGGGGTCAATTTCCAGACCCTGGTCTGGGGGTTCTTCTGCGGGCTGCAGAAGCCAAGAGTCGCTAAGGGGTACCTGCCACTTCCTCTGCCCCAGGGCGCCCTTGACCTCCGGGCATTGGGGCCCGGCTCACCGCAGCCTCCCACCCCGCCCCTCTCTGGAGCCAGCAAAGCCCACATGGCCCCGCCATCGGCCCCGGCGCCCGCCCTGCCTGCCCGCTTCCCTGGGGCCGAGGCGCGGGCAGGAAGACTTGGGGCCCGCGGGGGTCCGGGGCAGGGCTGACTCTGGGGGAGTACGCGCGGGAGCGCGGCCGGGCCCGAGGCGCAGTGCGGACGGCGGCCACAGGGCGGCAGCACGGCCGCGGCGGCTCCGAGGCTCGGGGACCCAGGGGCTCCGGCCCTTGCGCCCTGGCGAGGTCGGTGGGAGCCCCGGGCGCACCCCCTCCCCTGCCGCGCATGCCCCCCGCGGGCCGGGCCGGGGCGGGCGGGGTCTCCGGCGAGGTCAGCGCTGGGTCGGAGTCCCCTCCCCACCTGCGCCGGGCGCACTCGAGCCCCACGCGCGGCTGCGTCTGGTGGGCGGGGAGGGGCCCCCTGAACTAGCCGCGCGTCCCAGGCCGCGACCCCAGCGCCGGGGCGAGTGGGTGCGCGGCACTGCGAGACGGCTGCACCCCCTCAGCCCAGCCCTCGACTCTGCCCTCGCCCTTCGCTGCGCTGGCGCTTTCCGGGTGCGCAGGCGCCCCGCCCCCGCCGTCTCCACCGTCCCCGCCCGGCGCGCTGGGGACCGGAATGGCCCGGCTGGTTTTGAATGCAGAGATCGGGCTTTGTGAGCGGCCGCCCCCACCCCCACATGCCCCCCACGGCCCGGCTCCCTCCCCCCGCACCCCGGCCCCAGCCCCCCGCCCTCATTAGCATAGCAGCTGCTCGCCGAGCCGGACGGCGCGGAGGAAAGGGCAGAGGCCTCGGGAATGAATGGGGGCCGCGGCTTTGGAGGCGCGAGAGAAGAAAGACCGACAGACGGACGCGCGGAGGACGGTCGGAAGAATGTGCCGGACGGGTGTTGGGGGTTTCCAGCGGGGGGGAGCGGCTCCGAGCAGTGGAGCCTGAGTGTGCGGGTATGGGTGGAGGGCGGCCTCCCGGGGACCCCCAAGCCCTGGAGGGTCTGCACTGGAGGCCCCGGAAGGGGCAGTTGCAGAGGTTCCCAGACCTTCCACAGCCCCCTCCCGTGGCCTGAGCCCTCGAATCCCGGCCTCAGGCTTCGTTCCCCAGCTGTCCCTGGCTCGGAGCCTCCTTTCCCGTCCTTCAAGGCCCAGGGGGACGCTGCCTCCTCCCCGCAGTCTCAAGGAGCTTCAGGGGCAGCTGGCCTTCACGAGGTTGGAGGCTCTGTGCGCCGGGTGTTCTCCTGTCCACGACACCTCTGTCCCACTCTGTGCTGAGCTACGAGGACTTTGGGGGACAGACCCCCAGCGGGCAGCTCCTTCCCGCTCTTCCTTCCCCGCACCCCGTCTCCCTGGCTTCTAAGTCCTGTCCACCCTCCTTTGGCCTGCTGTGTCCTGGCTCCCACGCCTGCTGGCTTTAGACATCACTCTTTCTAGCTGACCATCTTCCTGCATTTCCTGGTCTTTCCGTGGCGTCCGTTCCAACGTCAGCGCTTCCTGCCTCCAGCCGGGGTCAGATCAGAGACAGACAGTTGGACGGGAGCCCAGCAGTCCTGGCGGGGGATGTGGGGCAGGCCCTGACCTTGCTGGGACTGTCTCCTTTCTCTCAGGGGTTCCCAGGGACCCAGCCCCCACCTGCCAACCCCTCCACCCTGGCTCTTCTCCGTGCCTCTCGGCTGGACCCCTCACCTGGCCTCCAAGGCACACCTGCAGATCTGGGAGGCCAGGGCTGACGGTGTAGGCTGGGCCCCCCAGACCATCTTTCTCACCCTGGCCACAAAGGGGCCTGCCTGGGGAGGGGGGTTGGAGACTCCCCAGTAACTCTGCTATAGGCCAGTACCCACCGCACCTGCTAATACCCACCAATACCCTGCCGCAGTACGTGATCTGCTGAACCCAGAGGTCCTGGAAGAAGTGTGGGCACAGGCCACTGAACTCGGGAGGGAAACAGGCATCAGAGACACGCAGCAGCGTTGACCTGGCCATATTCAGAGACCAGGGACTTCCTCCTCTTTGCCTGTACCCCAGAGCTGCCCCCCTCCCCTTGTGGCCAGGGAGGCCCACTCTTGGTGCACAGGTGGCCAGCCTCCCCCTCCACTGAGCTGCTCATTCTAGGAATGTGCTACCCAGGGCTCCCTAACAAGGACAAGCCTGTAGGCCTAATGCGTGGGCCGTGTTCAGCGCCCCCAGACCGGCCTCCTGGGCTCTCGACACCTGGACCCTCCCAGCTGAGATTTCATTCATAGATCTGACCCCAAGAGGTGGGAAGACAATCGTGGTTTTAGAGTGTGTCTGCCTGCCCCCTAGGGCTGTGCCTGGCAAGGAAGGTCATTGAGGCTGTCCCCACCCATCCAGGCTGGTCAGTGCCCCAGTGGCACCTGGGGAGGAGGCAGACCCCCCCCAGGGCTCCACCCTCTCAGCCCTCCTCTCCTCAGCTGCCCACGGGACTGGGCGGGCTTCCTTTTGTTCCTGCTGGAGAGAAAAGCAGCACAAGGCCTTTCTCCGTCAAATGTATCTTTCAGAAGAGAGAATTTAAGGGAGCTGCAAAGAGTACCCTGGGGTGGCAGCCATGTGCCTGGGAGGCCCCTGGTGCCAGGCCAGGCCTCTCCACAGTGGGAGAACTTCCCGGATATTGTAGGGGCAGCCACTGGCTGGGACCCCACCCACCTGCAGGCTAATGCCAGTAACAAATGTTACCTTTGTTTTTCAGACCCTGGGTGGGGAAGTGTGGCGTGGTCCAGCATAGCCCTGGCCATCACTGGGGCTGCCTGACCTCATCCTCTGGTTACCCCAATCATGTCCAGGTTCTTGTGGCCACTCTCCTTTCCAACGGCTGGGGCATCCCTGGGCTGACCCAGGGCAAGACTTCCCAGAGCCTGCTTCAGGGAGCTGGCCCGTCTCCCAGGCTGATTCTGCAGGATAGGAAATGCGTAACCGACGGAAAACGCGCCTGGAAAACCAAGGGTAAACAGGGCAGCAGTGCAGAGTAGGAAGGCGGAGGCGTGGGGAAAGTTTGTGGGAAGGGCAGCCCTTCTGGGGACACGGTTTAGGGAAGCAGATGCCCCTTACACTCCGCGGAGGGGTTTGAAAAGTTGTTACCTTGTGACTCCAGGTCTTTACCCTTCTCCAAGTGCTCCCTGCTGGCTGCTCTTGCTGGGGGAGGGCGTGCTCCCTTGCAGCCCTGTACAGCGCCCCCAGGGCCCCAAAGGCATCTCAGGAGTGGGCCAAGAGTTTCTGCTCCTATCAGGTGCTGGCAACAGTCATCCTGCTCTGCTCTCCTCTCTTGCGAATGGGGGTGCTCAGCCCCGACGCTCCTCTAACTCAGGGTCTGTGTTCTTTGGGGTGTTTGACTCCAGGCCTGTGTGGGCCTCCAGAGCTCCCAGGTGCCTCCAGGGGACTTTCTACTTGCCAGGAGTGAGCAGCTATGATATTTTCCCCCAATTTACAAGATACCCCCTTCTGTGCAGCAGGCACCCTCCAGCATGACCCCCTAGAGGGTAGGAGTGGGCAGGGCTTCAGGCCAAACTGTCCTCTCTGGTGGAGGTCTCAGCTGCTCTGCTGGGGAACGGAGCAGAGGCTGTGACGCCAGCTCTGGGCACTCTGGAGGCGCTGGGTCCTCATGAGTCCTGTGTGCAGCCAGGTTGGGCTTGGCCGTTGCATGGGGCTGGGAGCGAGTTTACCAGGCTCTGTCTTCAGGCAAATACAAGCCAAGCATTGTGCACCCAGCACCCACAAACTGGGTCGCAGCCTAACCCTCGTCCCCAAAGAGGGTGTTCTGCAACTTGTGCCAAAGCCAAGAAGGACCAACAAACTTTTTTTTTTTAATATAAAAAGATCAATGAAAAATTTATTTATAAATTTTTCACGCTGGGCTACAAGTCAATATCGTACACTCAGAAATGTGCTGCACAAACTTTATCCAGTTAGAAGTGATCATCCCGTGACCCACACACAGCTTCGATATAAGCCTAGAAAGTCTTAACATTAATTAACATAATTAAAAAGGTATTTGCATCTAGAAAAAATATACAGAACTCCTTGTGGAGTAATCTGTGCCTCCATTTCAATGTCTGCTTGTTTCACTGACATTATCAATATATTCTTCTCACACAAAGTTTTATAAAAAGCCACGGATGGCTGCCCGAATAGGACCAGCCACGCACAAAGGGCCTCCACCCACCTGTGTCCTCAAGTGCTCCCCATTTCTGCACGAAGGGTCAGCAGCATTTCCATGAAGGGGAAACCTCATTTAAATTTGAATAATTCAGCCTCCCTTTTATTTCTCAGGATCAAAACAACAAGGGGTGTGGGGCTGCATAGAAAACTGGAGCCACAGAAACCAGGAAGGGCGCCTTTCAGGACAGAAAGTGACGCAGGAGAACCTCCCCGGGCCCAGGTCTCGACGCGACCCCTCCCCCACGGCAGGATTTCGGATTCGAATTGAGTCCTCGAAGCTCTGGGAGGCTAAAAAGGGGCAAAACGGTCCTTCAATTCACTCAGCCATTAGCACGAGAGATTCACAGTCTTATAGGTATTTTATAAAAATATAAATATGGGTACACTCTGTTGCCTTCACAACGCTGGATACATCGCCCTTTAAAATTGGGTTTATAACCAAGATTCAAAAAATACACCTAAAACTTGGCTTAAAATATGTTAATATTTTATATTCTGTCATAAATGTTATGACATTTAATTGTGGCAAATCCATTTACTTTTTTTAAAAAAGTGTGCAACCGTTAACTATGATAGAACGCACTAGAAAAGGTAACGAACCTTCACCCCCCCCCGTGTTCCCGCCACCCTCGAGCGCCAGCGAGCTTCCAGGATCCTGGGGAAACTGCAAAACAAGCCGGTTTGGGGGATGGTGGCCTCATCCAGGAGGGGCGGGGGAGAGAGGCCCTGGGGCTCCCAAAACTCACGGATTTGAGGGAGAGGGAGAAGGAGGGAGGGGGAACAGAACTGGGGGGGGGGTAGTAGACGAGGGGAGAAGGGAAGGGGGAGGGACAGCACGGGAACACCATCAGGCTGGGCGGTATTTTCAGTGCAACCAAGAAATGGTAGACTCAAGTTTTTAGTTTTAAGACTAGAAAAAAATGCATTACTCCCCCCCCAAACCACACTGACCACGCACAGTGTTTTCCAAACAAAAAAAAACCAGGCGCACAAACTCCACCCACAAATGTACACACACAAGATAAATAGTTTAGAACACCAAGAACAGCGAACAACAGAGCGTCTCCTCGGCCGTGCGCCAGCAGCGCGGACCGCGGACCTCGGGGCTGCTCCTCGGCGGCAGCCGGCATCCGCGCGTCCCGGGCCGGCTGGCGGGTCCTGCAGGCGGCGGCGGGGCGCTCCGAGTCCGCCTTCGGCCCCCGCCGCCCGCCTTTCACCTTCGGGAGAAAACATTTTGCGCAGAGGATCCGGTATCTCGGGATTCCGAACTTGCTGGTTGCGAGACTCAAATTTCAAAAGGGGCTGGAGCCCGCGCCCCGCCCCCACCCGCGAGGCGGCGGGCGGGCGGGGGCCGTGGGAAGCTGCTCCGGCCCGGCTGGACCCGGCTCGGCCGCGGGGAGGCGCTCGGCCGGCGGGGCTGCCGGACCCCGGGGCCGGGACGCACGCGCCGTATTCGCCGTGGCCGCGGGCCTTCTGGCAGGGCCTGCGAGCCGGGGGCGCACGGAGGTAGTTGGCGGGAAGGTACAGCAGAGACGACGCGGGCGCAGGACCGGGTTCTGGGGTCCCGGCGAACATCACCGGCCGCTGGCCGCGTACTTGGCCTTGGTGATGAGATATAGCACGATGTCCTGGTGGCCGCCGAATGCGGCGATGTGCAGCGCGCTCCAGCCGTCGCGGTTGGCCAGGCGGATATCGGCGCCGAACTTGACCAGCAGCTTCACGAGCTCCAGGTTGCCGTCGATGACCGACTGGTGCAGCGCCGTCTGGCCCTCGGGCCCGAACGAGTTCACGTTGAACTCGCAGTTGGTCATGTTCTGCAGTAGCGACTGCAGTTCCTGCGTGTTGCCCTTGCGCACAGCCTCCTGGAAGATGCGCTGCGTCTGAGGCGCGGAGCAGGTGGACAGCTCGGCCTGGCTCATGCTGCCGCCGGGCGCGGGCCGCGGGCCGGGCCGGGGCTCAGCGCGGACGGCGGCTGCGGCGCGGACTCCCGGCTGTCTCGGGGCGCGCCTCGGCGCATGGAGGGCGCGGCGTCCCCGGGCCCCGCACGCCGCCTCTGGGCGCTCCGGGCGCTCGGGGCCGGGGGTCGCCGCCGCGGGGACCCCGCCGCATCCAGCCGCGCCCGGGTGGGCGACGGGGGCGCGCGCTCGGCTCGCGGGGGCCGGGCCCGGCCGGGGACGGCGGCGCCGCGCGGTCCCGGTCCCTGCTCGGCTCGGCTGCGGCTCCCACGCGGTTCCCAGGCACCTCCCCACGCGCCGCAGCACTCGCTCGCCCGCCGCGCCGGGGCGCCTTTTACCTTCTTTATATTTGCATAACAATGGCAGCCCGTGACGCGCGCGCCGGCGGCCCCGGGATTGGGCCGCGCCCACGTGGGGGCGGGGCGTGGGCGGTGCCGGGCGCGGGGGTCCGGGGGCGGGTCCCGGAGGCGGTGCGCTTCGCGGCAGGGGGCGCTGGTCGCCGGCAGCGCCGGGGCGGGGGAGGCCAGGTGGCCGCCGGGGGGGTCCAGCTCCGTCGCTGCCGCCGTCCGCGCGCCCCCCAGGCGCTCAGCGTCTCTCCGCGGTCGTCCCGCCCCTTCTCCCTCCGGCCACCCGGGGAATTCCAAGCTCCCTGCGCAGCCAGACCCAGGCCTTGCCCGGTACCCGAGCGCGACCGCCAGGTGGCCCCGAGGGCGGCCTCTCTCGGGTAGGGGGTTCGCGGGCATCTCAGGCCCGTGGTGAGGGCGAGACCCCTCTGAGCGGAGAGGCGCGCGGCGACCCCGGCCAGCCTGCGCCTCCGGGCTCACCGTCCACGCGGGTGGTAACTCCAGGCCCTGACATGGGGCCCTCAGCCACGCGGGTCCTTCCCGCGCGCGGGCAGCCTCATGGCCGCCAGCTCAGCCTATGTGTGCCCCAACCGTACTGATGCGAGGGGCCTCTGGCCGGCCACCGCGGCTTCCATCGGCTGGCGGTGAAGGGGGTTCCGCTGTCCTCTCAGGAGGAAGTCCAGGGCGGGGGTGCCGCGGGAGGGTCGGGACTGCGGCCTGCCTCCCTCTGCTGCCCACCCACCAGCATGCCGGACACATGGGTCCTGCCCAGGTGAGCAGGGCCAGGTGTGGCGCCAGGGCTGTCTCAAAAGGGAATTCTGAAACGCCTGGCTTCCAAACTATAAAACCCGTTTTTATTGACCACTCTAACAATTGACCGGGAGGCACCAGCAGGGGAAGCACAGCGCATTTCCTCATTAGAGTTTTACAGTTTACAGCTCGCTGTGGTCGCTGGAAATTAAGGAGGAGTGATTCTCAGGCGCGGAGCAGGAGGCCAGGCAGGCTGGGGCTTGTATTCCTTCTGAAGCCAAACCGGGAATTCCGCGCAGGCAGCTCTGAGCTCGGGCTGGGGAGACCCCCCTGCCAGGCCTTGTCTGGGGACGCTCCATGCCCCCACATCCGGCTCCCCACAGGGGTGTGTCCCCACCCCATGCTGTGCTCACACTGGCAGGAAAAACTGGGCAGGCCCGCTTCGGGACCGACCCTGGCTGACTGGAGCAAGGTCCGGCGCCCCTGGGGACCTCCTGGTGGCCTGGGAACCTCTGTCCCTCCAAGGCACAGCTTAGAGCTCACTCTGGTCTTCCTGGGGCCGCTGGTTCTGTTCAGCCCTCTCCCCTGGGCCTAACTGCTTCTCCCAGGAGCTCTTAAGGGGGCCACAGAGGGTGGGAGGGTGCTCCCCAATGTGCAGGTGGGGTCATAGTGGAGTCCCAGAGTATGTCCCCAGCAGAACAGAGATGGACACTGTGGAGCCCAGGCCTGGGGCAGAGATGGCATGGCCCAGACTGCCGTGCTCTGCTGGGCACTTTTGGCCTCTTAAGGAGGGGTAGCCGCTGGGCTGCCTGCTGGTCCCAGGTGCTGGCTGCGTCTCTGGACCTCAGACCAGGGCTGGGTGTGCAGGGCGCTCTGAGTTCACGGTCAGAAGGACAGGAGCTCAGTCCTGTGCATTGATGGGTTTTGTGCATCTGCCCAGGACCCAGCCAGGCTAGACTGGCAAGAGGCAGAGGGCATGACTGGGGGGTGGGCGGAACCCTTGGCCCTCAGCAGGCACAGGGCCTCCCCTGGAAGGTGGATGGTTTGCAAACAGGCCAAAGCCCAGGTGGGCTCAAGCCGAGCCTGGAGAAGGCATTTGGCTATGCTGTGGGCCAGGAGCAGGGCCTGGGAGAAAGTCCCGTCGACATCCGTGGCGGCGGCAAACAAAGGGGCCCTGTGTGAGCTCGGTGTGGGAACGCGGGGCCTCGCCACGGGCGTGAAATCGGCGGCGGCCCCTGGCGAGGGCCGGGCGGTGCGGGCGCCCCGGCAGGGACAGTGTGGCTGGTGTGGCGGCCCTGCGCGGCAGGAGCCTACCCCCTGCCTGGGGTCCAGAGTGGGGTCAGGCAGAGCTGGTGAGGCCCGCCACTGCAGTGGGTCTGTGGCCCAAGGCGGGTGCCCAGGCTCATCTGTGGGGCTCAGAGGCCAGCCACACCACACTGCCCACAGGGAGTTCGCTGAGTGGCCCTGGTTCTTGCTGCTTCTCCACCGTGACTCCGAGCTCCCCTGGCCACACCCACGGCCCTGAAGCGGTTCCATTTGAGGATGGGAAGGGGGGAGGGGCCGGGGGCAACAGCTCCAAGTCAGCACTTCCCGAATGTTTGCTGAAGGACATCCAAAAGGTGGACATCTGTTCCAAATGCTGGGACATGGGGGTCCACCTCCAGCCACCCAATGCTTGTGCTCGAGAGGACCCCCTGGTGTTTGCTGGTGTTGCTTGGAGCCTTCTGCTGTCTGGGAGGCCCTGCCCTGGGACCCGGCGACAGGGCTCAGCTCCGACTGTGCAGCTGGGCCCTGTCCTTCCTGCCCTGCCTGTCCTGAGGATACTGGCCCGGGGGTGCCCTGCCTGTAACCCACCCGCCCCCAGAAGGCAACAGTGGGGCCCCTTCTCCTTGCAGGCAGCCCCTTCCTTTCCTTCCCTGGAGGCTCAGAGCAGTGGGCAACATGGGGAGGGAGGTCCGTGCGGGGCGGCCAGCCCGCCTGGGAGGGCCTAGGGAGGACAGCGCAGAAGGGGCAGCTGGCCAGAGCTGGGCCGAGGCCTGCGGCCACCTTAAAGGCACTGAGCGGGGAGGGAGGGTGGCGGGCAGTGGGGGCGGGGCTTCCAGCTAATTCATTAAAATGTGTCGGGAGCGTGGGAAAGAGGAGAGTGTTTCTTCCCAGCAGCCCAGACACCTGGTAGAAGGGCTGAGAGGATCGAGATCAAATAACAAACACTCAGCCCGGGCCAGCACAGGCCGCAGCAGAGGAAGGACGCCCGGGCAGGAACTGCCACAGACAATCCCTGCAACCGGTGGCTCCTGCCCACCAGGAATGGCCGCTCAGGGCATGGCCTGGCACTGGCAGCCTCAGCCAGCCGGTCAGCCTGGTGTCTATCCCCTAGCCTGGGAAGCAGCCTGATGGGTGCTGACCCCCAGTGACCGAGGCTAGATTCCAGCACCTGGCCTGGGGTGGGGACTGAGCAGACAGCCTCACCCCCACCAAAGCCTGGGTCTGGGATGGACGCCGCAGAACCAGGCCAAGCCTGTGCTGGGTAGTGAGGGACGTGTGGAGGCGGGAAACATATGGTGCAGCACGGCCATGGTGGGCAGAGGCAGAGCCAGCCAGGAAGGACGGAGGATGCGTGGTTTCTGTCTCCTTGCGGCCTCTGCACTGCTTTGCCTGCCTCTGCCGAGAGCCAACAGCAGCACTCAGGCCTGCACTGGGAGCAGTGTCTCCAGGACGAAGCCAGGCCGGGTGGAGGGTGGGTGCCCTCAGCCACTCCCTCTTAAACCCTGCCAGGCGGAAGGAGTTCTGTCAGGGGCTGCCTCCTCAGGACAGGATGTGGAGCTGGGGTGCCCCTCCCGGAAGCAGATCCCAGTCCCAGAAGGCCCTGACCCTTTCCTGGGGTCCTGCTCTCTCACCCTGATGCCCCCACCTGACAGGCTCAGGCCCTGCGGCTGCCCAGCAGGTCAAGGGGGCAGGTCAAAACCGGACAGTTGGCTCTGACACAGGCCAGGCCCTCCCCGTCTCAGCCTCACCCTCCCCATCTGTGACATGACACCCCTGCCGGGGTTGCTGGGGACTAAAGGGGCTGGGCTGCAGTCCCTAGGGGTACCCAGGGGCAGTGGCCAGCCCTGGTGTGGCCGGGAACCCACAGGGAGGTCCTGGCTGGGCCAGTCCAGGGATGCCCAAGGCCTTCGCACCCGAAACCTGCTCCTTACTCTGGGCAGAGGCAGCTACTTCTCCCCAGCCCCCAGGACCCTGCTGCCCGAGGCTTCCGCCCGACTCCTCGGCCAAATCTGAGCTGATTTCCGCTCCAGGCAGGAAGCAGAGGAAAGGGATGTGGGTGATGGGAGGGGGCACATTCCTGGGATGGCCCCTCCCTGGGCTCGTCCTCCTCTCCCACCTCTGGGGCCCCCTGCCCTCCCTGCTCCCCCTGGCAGAGCACCCTCGGACCCTCAGGGTGGGCAGCAGTGGCTGCCTGGGCCTCAGCCTCCTCCCAGACAAGGGCAGCAGCAGCTACGTTCAGACGGCTGTGAGGACGGAGACGTTGGTGCCCACGCATGCAGAGCCCTGGCCGTGGCTGGCTGCCCAGGTGCCTCTAGTGGGGCTGTGGCTGCCATTCTCCCACAGGGACCACACAGCCCTGACGGGGGTGATGGAGAGCCCTCGTGGGTCCCACCGGGCTAGAGGTCCCAGCATCCTGACCATCTGGAAACCCTCGTCTTCTCCCGACAGCTGCTCGGGTTGGGACCCCGCCTCGGTGTTCCCGGCGCTTGCTGGCACAAAGAGGGGCCCACGAGGGGTTTGTGGGGCGAGCATGAAACATGTGAGCAAGTCCACGGCCGTGGCCCCAGCAGTCAGGCACTTTCCATGTTTATTATCTGGTTGTCCTCAGAAGGGGCTGCTGGCCGGGCTGGGGGCTGGGCTCGGCTCACAGGGGCTGGGGGCGCTCTCCAGGACGTCTCGGAAGTGGGTGGCAACACGATCCAGGTGGGAGCCATCCCAGAAGACCTTTCCACAGCGCGTGCAGCAGTAGAAGTGCCGCAGGCCGGGTGTCCTCAGCACGCCCACCGGGACCCCTGCCAGCTGCAGCCGGGTGCCATTGGTCAGCATGTCCGGTGTCTCCGCCCGCAGGTCAGCTGCCTGCAGCCAGCGGCAGGGACGGTCATAGGTGCAGCCCCCAGGGGCTGCCTCTGGGGCTGGGCCTGGACAGATAGAAGTGGACTCCCTGAGCTCTCAGCCTTCGGGCACGGCCCCCAGGCTGCTCCCAGCGTGGCCCAGTTGGCGGCCCACGCTGAGCCCATGCTCACTCCTCAGCAGCTCCTCTTGCTACCTATCTGCTGACCTTGCCTCCTCCACTTCCTCCTCTGTGCCCAATTCTCCTATCGAGGGACCCCAACCCTCACCTTGTGGGCCCTAGGGCCCCCAAGAACCCCACAGAGCCCCCTCTGTCCGGCCGGGACCCAAGTCCCCCATTCTGGGGCAAGTCGGGCCCGTGGAGAAGCAGCTGTGTCCTTAGTGGGCGGTCCCAGGGCTCACCTGGCTCCTGCACCTCCTGGCTCAGGGTGGTCTTGTCACCTGTCAGTCAAGGATGAAAACTGGTCTGGGACTGTCCTAGGGACGGGGCTTGGCAGCCACCAGGGTCCACGACGCAGCCATGTGGCTGAGCACGGTGACCTCATGGTGTGCGGCCTCTTCACGCACACCCCAGCCTTCGAAGATGGCAGAGGGCAGGGGGCCAAGGAGCTGTGGTACCGGCCTGGTCCCCTCCCTTGGGAACTCACACCTCAGAAAGGTCTTGGGGCTCAAAGGTCCCTGGGAAACATGTTCTAGGCGTGAGATCTGCTGATTAGGGCTCTTGGGGGCCTGAGAACCGGCAAGCGGGGGCGGGGGCAGTGATGAGCAGATAAACCCACTGCCAGTGGTGAATTTCGAAATCAGCCAGCGCAAGGGCAGGCGGGTGGGCAGGGCCCAGGACTGCCAGGCTCAGGGTCTGTTGGAGGCCCCCCAGTCCCCAGTGAGAGCCCAGGGCAGGCAGGGCCGGTATCCACCCAGGGGTCACTGCAGGGCTGAGTGCACGACGGCCGAGGGAACACTGGCCAGCAGGTGGGAGAAGCGTCTGCCCTGCTCCTGTTGACCCTCGTAATTTGCTCAGCAAGCATTTCTCTACAGATGGCTCTGGATCAGCTACAGCCGGGGATGAATGCACGAGGCCCCCACCCCAGCCCCAGCTCCTCCTTGAAGCCCAGGAGGCCATGACCCTCATCTGGCCTCCCTGCCTCACCCCTCCCTGGCTGGCCCCAGCTCTTACCCTACAGTCCGTGTGACACCTGTCAGCCCATCCGGGTGTTGCCCACCACCCTGGGGCGGCGTGTGTGCCGTCATGTGCTGGGGCTCTGGCCTGAGTGTGCCTTTGCGAGCGTCGGGGCCTGAGGTTGGAGGCTACCTCCGGCCTCACTCTCCGGGGTGTGCTCTGCTGGCTGCCTGGGGTGACGGTTGGTCGCTCCTCGTCCTCCTACCCTGAACTTGGACTGACCCTTTTTTTTTTTATTTTTATTTTTGAGACAGAGTCTCGCTCTGTCGCCAGGTTGGAGTCAGTGGTGCGATCTCAGCTCACTGCAAGCTCCGCCTCCCGGGTTCACGCCATTCTCCTGCCTCAGCCTCCCGAGTACCGGGGACTACAGGCATCCGCCACCATGCTCGGCTAATTTTTTTGTATTTTTAGTAGAGACGGGGTTTCACCATTTCAGCCAGGATGGTCTCGATCTCCTGACCTCGTGATCCGCCCACCTCGGCCTCCCAAAGTGCTGGGATTACAGATGTGAGCCACCGCGCCCGGCCTGGACTAACCCCTTTCTATCCACCTCCATTCTCTTAGTCCCCGTGCCCGCCCCTGACTGAGGATGACCAGGAGCAGCACCCTCCACTCCCTCCCTGGGGCGCCTCCCTCCTGAGGGTGGGGGCCGGCAGTTCTAACAGTGCGGGGCGGTGGGGCATAGTTCCAGCCCTGGTGCAGATCTAAAACTGCAAAGTCCTTGGGTGGCCTGCACCCTCCACAGGGAGAGAAAGAAGCCCTCTGTCTAGTTTCACAGGCAGGGAAATGGGCTGCTGCACGTGTGTGTGTGCGTGTGTGTGTGTGCGCGCGCGCACCGCGTGCCTGGGCCCAGCAGAGAGAAGGAGGTGCACACCACTCCAGAGGGTCGCCTAGGGCCCTGGTGTCCTGATCTCCTGGTCTGCCACCGCACAGAAGGGAGCAGAGGCCATGTGGGCACCTGACCCTCGCTGTGCTTTTTCCACCTGTTGTCACCTGGCTGCCACCCTTATCTGAGGAAGCTCAGTGCTGGACAGGACAGGCCCCTTTCCCTGGCTACCCCAGCAGGTCAACCCATCCCAGGCCCCACAGACCCAGTGCCTGACCCTGACGCACTCACCTGAGCTCCTGGGCCCCTCCTGGTGGCTGCTGAGCCACATGAGCTGCTTCATCATGTCCCTGGAGACCTTCAGGTACTGGTCACAGTTGCAGGCCTGGGGGCCAGAGGGGGTGCTGAGGCCCGGGGGGGGCTTCTCCAGGTGCCCCTATTCCAGCCCTGTGCTTGTTCCTTGAAGCTTTGGGTCTGGCCATGGGGTTTCACAGAGACAGATAATGGGTCCCCAACTATGTGTGCTCCCCACACATAGTTCTGTGGGGTTCAGGCCACACTGCCTCCTGGAAGCCCTCCCTGACTGCGCTGGCTTCTCGTGGGCCCTGGGAAGCCTCTTCTGTTTTTTGAGAACTTGTGGAACTCTCTGCCCAGCTACCCTCTCCAATCCCAGAAACCTCGAGGGCAGAACCAGGCCTGGGTCCCCTCCGGGCCACCTCAGCTGGGGTGTTGGACACATGGTCCAGCCTTAAAGGGTCAGCGTGGGCAGCCTCATAGTCGCCCCAACCCTTGACCTGTCCATTTCCGCATCCACATTTCTCTGTGATACCTGTGCCTGCCACTGCCTTGGGGCGGGTGTGGCCTTGAAAGTGGCGGGGGGCTGGAGCAAAACTACTTTGTGCCTTGTCCAGGGCACACAACGGGCCTCCGTGCCTGCACCGTTTTTTTTTTTTTGAGATGGGGTCTCACTGTCACCCAGGCTGGAGTGTAGTGGCACAATCACAGCTCACTGCAGCCAGAAACCCCAGGGCTCAAATGAGCTTCCCACATCAGCCTCCTGAGTAGCACACCACCATACTCAGCTAACTTTTGTATGTTTTGTAGAGATGAGGTCTCACTGTGTTGCCCAGGCTGGTCTTGAACTCCTGGGCTCAAGTGATCACCTCCTGGCTTTTCCAAAGTGCTAGGATTCCAGGTATGTGCCACACCCAGCCCCTCTGGGTGGTTTCTGAATATGACCAATCTGCCAGGCTTACTGTGATGCTGGGGGCGGGGGCGGGGAGGCCGGGACCAGCTTACACCCCAAGTCATGACTTGGAGGGGGGTGCACCACCTTCCCAGTGGTCACTTCCTGGACAAGGAGATGGGTCGAATCCCTAGGACTCCCCAGGCAACACCAGGAGGGGGCTGGGTGCCCACTGAGAGCCAGGTCCCAGGCAGGCACCCGCAGGTCCTGTGAAGGTGTGGCCTTCCCGTCACAGCCCTTCTGATGTCAGAGCACCCTGGGGAGGAGGTGGGGCTCCCAGGCCACCTGTACGGGGGAGCAGGGAAGAGGAGGCCGAGATCCATGGTCACATGGCTATTCCAGGACCCCTCCCCATGCAGGGGCTTTGGGTGAGCCCCGGATGACATGGCTGCCGCAGGCAGGTGGCCTCGAGGCCCCTGGAGCCTCCGGGTGTGGCCATGTTGGGGGCACTGGCCCTGTCCCACATGCTCTCTTCCCCTGGGCCTTTCGACAGTAGGAGGCTGCACTACCTGCTTCCAGAATTGTAGCCCCCACCAGTTCAGAGGCCGAAGGCTGGAGGTGGTGGACAGGTGGGGCTCTTCTGCTAGGAGGCCCAGGGTGGGCTAGGGAGACAGGACCTTCCCTTCCTCTTCCCCTAGCTCCCATCTCTCCCACCAGGAAGCTCCTTGTGCCATGATGGCAGGTCCTGTGCCCCGGTCTCTGGGCCCAGCGGGCTTCCTGGGCAGGTGTGCAGGTGGAGAGCCCTGGCTGCAGGTCTGGCTGGGAAGGGCTGAGAACAAGCAGGTGGTCTGCCCTCCACAGAGCCCCACTCTGCACTGTGCAGGCCACCTGCAGGGACAGTGCCAGTGGGTGTGGGAGGGGCAGCGAGGGTGCAGCAGGGCGGGATGGGCTCCCCACGCCCCCAAGTCCTCCACATGGGGTCTGGGGCCTTCCCAGGACCTGGGCCAGGTGCGCACGCCTGGGCGTGGCCAGCCAGCTCGTGCTGAGTCACCGGGTGCCGTCAGTGAGGGCCTGGCCCAACCCTCGGGAACCACCGGTGCTGGTTTTCCCACGGCTGCTGCCCGCTGTGGGCCTTGTTGTTACCCACAAGGCCCTGGGAGGCCCTGCCCCGGCCAGGGCTGGAAAAGCCGGTTCTGGGCCCGCTTGCTGCGCCCGCCCTTGGCCCTGGGCTCCCCAGCCACAGGGGGTCCTGGCACTGAGGGCCTCCCTGTCCATCTGTCCACTCCAGGGCCAGCAGCCCTTGCTGGACTGACTGCCCTGGGCGGGTGGCCGCCATGGGCTGAGGGAGGCTGTGGCTCTGCCCTTGTGAGTGGAGCTGGTGGCCCAGCACACGTCTGGCCTTCAGACAGTGATTGTCCACCTGAGCCCACCTGCCTGATACCCTGAGGCCCGTCCCCAGCACTTGGGCTCTGAGAGCCTCTGCCCTCCCATTTTGAAGAAAAGGGGCTTCTGAGGGCTTCCTCAGTCGCAGGGCACTTGGCGGGCCAGGACCCCATGCCAGGGTTCTCACGCCACCTCCCTCCATCAGCGTGGGACACACAGACGCCCACTCCAGGGTGCCGTCGGATCTGGGCAGAGACGAGTGGGGCCTGACAGGGACCCTGAGCAGAGGCCAAGGCTGGGGGCCCAGAGCAGCACAGCGGGGTGCCTGCACACCTCCACCCCTCCCCCCTGTCTGAGAGCCCAAGGGCAGGCAGCCGCCGCCCCCAGAACCTCATTGGGAGGGAGGGGTGGGAGGGCCTAGGCGAATGGGGGGCAGGACTGGCTGGGAAGGCTCCCAGCTACCTGCCCAGGATCCCCCGTGTGCCTGGTTCCCACGCTCCTCAGCCACTAGGTGCCAACAGCGCTGTACCAGCCCTGACACAGGGCACTTCCGCCCAGGACCGTGCGGGCCGGGCCATGAGCCCGTGGGTGTGTGGCTGCCTCCTGGGGACCGGGCCACCAGCCAGGCTATCCTGGGAATGTTGAGGCCTATGGACCCACAGCCAGGTGGGTCTGAGTGGATGTCCACCCTCCAGGGCCCTCTCCTCTCCGGGCCCAAGGAGGAGTGAGGGAAAGAGCTGGTCAGCCACTGCCCCAGAGCTGGCCGTCTGGGGACGTGCACCCAGGACCAAGGCAGAGGCCAAGATGTGTTAGGGGTGGGGTGGGCAGCTAGGAGGGCTTGAGGGGTCTGTTCCCAGGGTGTTTGGGGGCTCTGAGCATCAAAGCTGGGAGCCACAGCCACGAGTGGGCCCAATTCCCAGCCCCACTACCAAGGGAGTGACCACAGCTGAAGGAGCCAGAGCTGGGCCGCAGAAGGTGCCTTCAGCAGTACCTGTGTGCCCACCTGACCTGGTGCCCACCTGACCTGGTGCCCACCTGACCTGGTGCCCACTTGGGTGCAGGGGTCACACCCACTGCCCCAGGCTGCAGGCCTGCAGGTGTGCCAGCCTATGCATCCCAAGCAATAGGTGGCTGGGGCACAGGTGTGGTGAGGGAGGACTGGGCGCTCCCAGGCAGACAGGGCTGGGCAGCTGCACACAGCCCCTGCACACAACACCCCTGGCCCCACACACCCCTGAGGTCTTGGGTCTTGACAAGTAGGGGGTTGAGGGAAAGAGGCAGGCAAGACATGAGCCCGGGACCTGCCAGGGCCAGAGCACGTGGGGAACCTGTGTCCTGGGGTGCAGGGCAGCAGGCAGTGGCCTGCTGGGTTGGGAGCCTGGGAAGGGAGCTCTGCTCCTCCAAGAGACTGGGCCGGATGTCTGCTGGGCCTGGGCCGAGTTGACCTGAGCATCCCTCCTGCATGCTGGCCACCCTGGGGATTCCCACAGCCCCTGCCCTCCCGGCCCAGTGGAGCTCAGGTTCCACCACCAGGCTGGGAATGATCCCAGGTCCTCGGGTGATCTGACCTGAGGGTTTTCTGCTCTGTGCCCAAGCCCAGCTAGACACTGACCCCCTGAGAAGGTGAGGTGAGCGGGTGAGGGTGGCAGGGGCCTCTTTGGGGCCTCCTGTTTCTGAGCAAAGAGCAAGCTTGTTGTAACCTCAGCCCCGGCCTGTTTCCTGCACTCCTCCCTCTGGGCCCCATGGTGGGTGTGGGAGGTGGGGTCCGTCGGGCTGGGGCCTGGCCTGGCTGGAACTCCTGCAGGAGATGCCAACCTGGGATTTCCAACCCTGCAGGCAGGTCTAGGAGGAGTCAAGGCCTAAGGCCACCAGGCAGGGCGATGGGGGTGCAGGAGCACATTCTGAAGCAACAGGACATTTCTGCTCATTTAGAACTGGGAAAATGGCAAAGCATGAAAGAGCAAAGATAAAATCTCACTCCGTCCCACTACCTGCCACGCGGAAGGGCACCCAGCACCTTCCTTGGACAGGCCTCTGCATGGCAAGGGCTGTGTGCTGAGATCCCCACATCGGGAAGAGGGGTGCTGGTGGGGGTCACCAGTGTGCCGTCCCAGGGTGGGTGTTGCACATTTGGTCCCTGGCAAGCCCCTGGGCGGGTCCTGAGGCCCCCAGGTCAGCCGTGCACTCTGACCTCCCCTAGAGCTGCCCAACAGATGGTGGGGCCTGGGGTGTGGGCCTGACACCTTGCTGGACAGGGTGAGCCAGTGACCCAGGAAGAAGCAATCCGGCGCCAACCTGCCCGCTGAGGCCTGGGTCTGGCCCACACCTCATCTTCCCACGCTGTCCCCAGAGTGCCTTGCAGCCCTGGGCTGCCCGCCCCAAAGGTGACCCGACACTGTCCCTTGCTGTGGCCCTGTGAGCCTCCTCAGAGAGAAGGGAGCTGTGAGCTTGCCAAAAGAACCTGGCCAGCCCCGGCACTGACTTTCCACTGGAGACAGCGCTGGGGTGGATGGAAGGCTGAGCCCCAGGCCCCTGGGGAGGTGTGTGCAGCCAGGGATAGCAGCCGTCTTTTGGGAAGCTTTTAAAACCCAGTCCATCCCCTTGAAGCAAGCTGGTAACCACCCTCTCGGTGACCCCCGCCCTAATGTCCCGGGAGTGTCTGGAGCCTGTGACTGAGGATGGCAGCCCTGGAGAGGCCTCGCCCCTGCCCCCTTGCCCCTTGTCCCCCCCGCCCCCAGGGCCCTAGAAGGGCAGTTCCCACGAGCCCCAGCCCCTCCCCCACCCAGCCACTGCCCCGTCCCCTTTGTGTGGCCAGGACAATGTCTCCACAGACAGCGTGGGGGATGGGCCTCGGGCAGTGTCGGCGGTGAGAGGGTCCCCGGGGGTCGGGACAACTGGGCCCACAGCCCTCACCCCAGAGCCCCCAAAAGTCAGGGCCCTGAGTGTGGGAGAGGAGTGAAAGGGCACGTGAGTCTCCAGAGGCCGGGTCTAGGCACACGTGCGCGACAGCCAGCCCCTCGTGTGCTTGGAGACGTCTCTCATAAGCACCAGGGATGGGACGTCTGCGTACGGCTGGGTGTCAGGGTGTGAACCAGGAAGCGTGTTACTGCCTGTGTCACTGTGTGGACACGGAGGACACGCGGCCGCCTGTGTCAGGGTCTCTACTTCCTGCAGCTGCCTCGGAATGTGCCGCCTGGAGCCACCGGCCCTGCCTGGCCCACCGGGCTGCCCCCAAGGCTTGCTTAGCGGGGTGGGGGCTGGCACCTGGCAGTGGGGTCCCCATCCGGCACCTTGCCATCCTTGGCCCAGCACCCCTCTGCACAGGTCACCCCAGACCAGGTTCCCATGAGGGGCCCCAGCCTTTCCCTGGGCACCCCCTGACCAGGCTTTCAGGCCTAGGCCCTGAAGGAAGGCCACCCCACCCTGTGCCCCCCGATCTTGGTGTCCAGGCCTGGGGCTTGGCTGTCTTTGCCCACCTCCTCCCAGCCTGCACCCCCACCGCCCAAAAGACCACGTGTGTGAGCCCTGAGCCACTGGCAGCTCTGAAGCCTGTGGTCCCAGCCCAAGGCGTCCGGCACCCCTCAGGGTGTGTCCCTTGTTCCAGCACACTTGGGGGCCCCTGGTTGACCCCGTCCAGGAGGGCTGGGGGTGAGCCACAGGGCCTGGCACTGGGTCTCCCACTCACATGGGATGGTCAGCGCCCACCCGGGGGAAGGGGCTGCAGGACACAAAGCCCCGGTGCATGAATTTCAGATCAAGCCCAGGATACGTTTTTATATGAAAAAATGATCGTTTTCTGAAATTCTCCTTAGCAAGCGCCTGTTTGTCAGATCCCCTGGCCTGCCCTGGGCAGGCAGGAGGAATAAAAACGGTCGGGAGTCCCAGACTCCACTCCCCGCCCAGACCCGAGCGCTCCCACCTGCCTCGGGTCAAACCAAACAGAAGCCGGCCACGCAGGCTCCCGACACCGTGCCCTGGGCCTCGGGCTCTCTCCAGGGGCTCCGGGGCGCCCCCACACCGTCCCCATCCCGGGAGGTGGCAGCTCCCCCATCCCCCTCGCTGTAGCCCCCTCCTGTCTCCGAGCCTCCCAAGGAGTCCCCCTTCTCCCCCTGCCCGGGGCTCCAGAGCTTCCCCTCCCCCCTTGCCCCCCAGCTCTCGTCCCCTCCCCCGGCCCCCCCAGCCTCGGCGGGGCGCGGCGCGCTGGCTTTCCCAGACGGGGGAGGGGCGGCGGCCGTGAGAACCCGCCGGGCCGGGCCGCGTGGGAAAGTGGGAGGAGGGGCGGCGGAGGGCGGGGCGCGCCTGGGAACGGCCCCCGCCCCCGCGGCCGGCCTTTGAAACGGCCACTCAGGGCGCCCGGCGGAGATTCAAAAGCAAACGGCCGCCCGCCCGCGGCCTTCCCGCGCCTGCCTGGGGGACCCCGCCCGCCCGCCCGTCCAGGGTCGCAGGGGCGCGTGGGGGGGCCGAGACCTCCTCCTTCCCAGGGACCGCGGGGTCGCTGGGGGACTCAGCTCCCCGCCCACAGAAGGGGGTGAGCCCGCGCGCCCCGGGCGTGCCCGTTCCAACCAATGGGGCCGGGCCCGGCAGCAGGTGGCAGGCCCTGAACCCGCCCCAAGCGGCCCTGGGCCGACCCTCGTAGCTCCCAGTGTCCGGGAGACAGGGCCCGAATACTCTCTCCAGGAGCGGTGATGGTCCCGCCATCGACTGGGGGACTTCCTGGAGGAAGCGACATCTAAGCTGGGGCCTGGCAGGCCAGGGGGAGATGGAGGCTGCTCCAGGCTGCAGCGGCCGGCGGACAGCAGAGTGGGGCGAGGGCCCCGGGCTGGGCAGGGCAGAGCCGCTGGGGGCCGAGTCTAAGAGGAGGCCGCGGTGGGAGCTGGTGGGAGCCGCGTGGGCTGCTAGCGCCTGGGAGCCACGCCCCGCGCGGGGGCCTGGGTGTGATGGGCCTGCCTGGATGGAAGGGGAGTGGCCCGTTCAGCCCACCCTGCTCCGGTCCTTCCAGGGGAGCTCGATGTGGGAGGGGCACGTTGTGGGATCTTCAGAGTCGGGGAGCTGGGCAGGGACTCCTTCTCCTCTCCCCACCTCAGCAAACCTATGTCATGAGGTGCAGGGGTGCAGGGGGCAGCTCTCCTGCTCAGCCTGACAGGGCGGCCCAGGTCATTCTCTGAGCCTGGCGGGCCTGGAAAGATGGGAAGGGAAGGGTCAGGAGACCCCAGCTGGCCTGTGAGGAGGCTGAGGCTCAGGAGAGGCAGCCCTGCCTCTGTAGCGGCAGCCTGGGGAGGCAGCCCCAGGAGTGCACCTGCCAGCCCGCCCAGGGCCTCTCCTGTCTGGTGGGAGAAATGTGGCCAACGGACACAGACCCTACCTTGTCACCCTGAGGATCTCCCCAGGACTCCCTTCCTTGAACCTGGCCATGGCCGGTCCCTCCTGTGTGCACCCTGACACCCCGAGGCCAGCCTGCCCACCCCATCCATCCAGGCTGAGTGGAGAGTGGGGCTGCAGGAGCCAGGCCCAGGGGCCACCTGAGGAGGGGCGGTGGGGCCTCGGTGTGCTGCATGGCCCTCTAGTCCTCAGGCACTGCCTCAGGAACTTGTGGTCTACAGGCCGGTGGGTCCAGGTCCTCCATCCCCAGGGGCCATCTCTTGGGAACCCAGGCTGGGCTCTGACTGAGACTCACGGCTTTTCTGGAAGGCTGCTAAGAAAGGGAGGGACGAGGGGGCATTGGGGCCTTCTGGAGGGTCCCCAGCCCACAAGGCTGTGGGGAGGTGGTGTGGGTGGCCTCCTGGGGGAACCGGCTGGGCTCCTGGCTGACCACCCTCCTCTCAGCCCTGGGGGCTGCACTAAGTCCCCTCAGGTGCCGTCATCCTCTGTTTGTCCCCAGCCTGGGGGTCGTGCTAGGCCCACCAGCTACTGAAACTTGCCCTGCAGTTCCACGCCCTGGCTGGAGGGCCCTCTTCCTCCAGGGCTCTGGGGCTGGGCCCCTCCCGCCACCTTGTGAGCAGGGAGGAGGTCCTTCTGTACCCTGCGTGCCTGTGTGACATGGGGGTGCCGAGCGTGGGAATGGGGTCTAGGCTGAGGCGGACGGAGCCTGGGAGGGGTGGGGTCTGCTGCACCTCTTCCTGTCTGTCCCTCTGTCCATCAGCTGAGCACGGAGAATGTGAGGGTCTCCAGGCCCATGGCAGGAGTGGGCAGCATTGGGGCCCCCAGGCTGGATCTTGGGTCTGGGCTCTGAAGCCCGTCAGGGCAGGCTCCAGGTGCTGAGTGTGAATGCTGGGGGCAGCGGCCCTGCGGCCCACTCCGTCCCCTCCGCGAGAACCCCCTCTTGGACCACCCTCCCCAGGGTCCCTGCCCAGCACTGCAAGGCTTCCCAGGCGCCCATGAGCTGGGACCCGGCTGCCGCACCCCCCTCACCCCCCTCACCCCCCCAACAATGGCCAGCTCTGCCCGGGAGCCCTTGGAGGCAGGGGTCAGCACAGCCTCCTGGGATGCCCGCTTCTGAGGGGGCTGACGCCACTGTTTCAGGACGTGTCCCTGTGGGGGCTGCAGCCCGCTCCCCAACCATGCTAGGGGGGTGGGGACTGGGGACAGTAAAAATAGATGGTATGCCTGGCCATGTCAGGGGTTCATGGTGAGGGTTTTTTTTTTAAGCTCGAGCTTCTTTGATAAAATATTTTCCCATGGTAGACGGCACTGGGAATGTTCCCCATCCCCACCCTGCCCCAGAGGGCACGGCCCCGCCCTCTACTTGAGACCTACGGCCCCTGTGGCTCCTGTGGGTGGGCCGGTGGGCCATCCTCGCTCGAGGGGAGCCCCTCCCTGCCTGACTCAAGGGCACGCGTGGGCAGATGCTACCAGAAAGCCGGCACCAGCAACCCCAGCACCCAGGAGTCCCACCGCTCGGGGTCCCTGCTGAGTGGTGGGGCCGGCGGTGGCCACAGACCCCTGACCAGGCCCTGGCCCAGCTTTGGGCTCAATCACGCATGCCGTTGCTCACTCCCTGCTGTGTGCCCACCGCGCCACCCAGACAGCACCCCAGCCTCGCTCTGGGAACCCTGCATGTTGAGTGGGCCTTCCCTCCGGGAACGGCACCAAAATAGCAGAAGGAAGAAGAAAATGGAAAGTCAGCCCGGCGGCAGGCGCTCTCCAGGGAGGTGGCCAGTTCTGGCCGGAGCTGGGGGACATCGGAGGCTGTGAGCCTCAGATCCTGTGACCGAGGCCAGAGCCAGGCCCCGTGGGCAGCTCCAGGGCGAAAGGCCAATCTCGCCGATCTCTGCTGCTGCGTCAGCCTGAGCGTGCCGCTCTCTGCTGGCTGGTGATGGCCAGCAGCCCTCTGGTGTCCGGATGGGTCATAGCCAGCCCAGCCCTGCACGGTGGCCTCGGGGGCAGGGCCGGGGTCTGCAGTTGCATGGAGCTGGGCCTGCGTGGTCCCTGGGCCTGGCCTCCATTGTTTTGCCCGTGCCTACCTCTTTGGCCCTGAGGATGGGCCTCCCTTCGCCTCTGGGGTGGGGATGGGGCAGCCAGTGTGTGGGGTGGCCGACCAGTGGTGTTCCCAGCTGCCCACTCAGGCCAAGCTCCCAGGGTTCAGCTGGGAGCACTGAGGCTGCAGTGCTGTTGGAGTGGGTGGTGGGAATGTGGCCTGAGCCTGCCCAGCCCTAGGAAGAACTTTCTAGAGCACATGGTCATCATGGACATGTGGCCTGGGGCCCTGGCCCTCCAGCTCTGAGCTCCTCTCGGGACTCCAGAGCCAAGGAGGCAGGTGTGCACGTGGGAGCCCGGGCTGCAGGCATTGGGCCACCAGCCGGCTGAGGCACTTGTGTAAAGCAAACTCCATTCTCCCACCCTACCTGGGTGACCTGGAAGGCCAGGTTCAAATGTAGATATCTCAGCTTCTCAGAGACCCCTTTCTTGCCCTCCTGGCCCCATCACGCTGGCCCTGCGGGACCCTTGTGCACAGGGGGCCCCTCTGCCAACAGCTCTCTGTCACCTGCCCAAGGGCTCCCTGCTAGGGCCCAGCAGGGTCCCCAGCCCTGACGCGCCTCCCTCCCACCTGGGCTCCCACCTGACGCGACATGTGGCCCATACACATGGGGCTCTGCACGGACCAGCACCCTCTCCCCTGCCAGCCCTGCACCGGGGGTTCGGGCTCTGGTGTGGCTGCCAGCATATGCTCTGCTCCCAGGCTGGGGCGGGCAGGGGGAACGCATGGTTCTCTCCTCACAGTGCACCACCCAGCATCCGTGGGATATGCACACACAGAGATGCATGTATCCGCAGGGCCCCCGGCCGTGCAGTCCGTGGGGCCAAGGCAGCTCACCCGCCCCTTTCCCACATCCTGCCCCCACACAGAGGAGTTGCCACAGGTGGCAGGTCGCTGCCTGGGGCTGCAGCCAGGGCTTAGGGTACCCTCCAGGCGGAACTCCCCGCCGGCTGTTTGAAGTCTCTGAGACCCAGATGCTCCCTCCCTCAATGCCTTGGTCCTGGGCGGCTGGCGCTGCCCTCTCTGGCCTGGACGCTTGCTGGCCCCCAACGGAAGTGCAGCTCTGGCCTTAGCCCCTCCCAGGCCTGCTCTGCCTGCAGTCCCCCTGGGCCTGGCGCTCCTGCTTGCCACAGCAGGGGCACCCTGGAGGCTGCAGGGTGTGAGTGGCAGAGTGGCATCAGCAGCCTGGAGCTGCCAGTAGCCAGCAAAGAGGCAGGGCGGACATGGGACAGGGAGGCCCCCACCTGCTCAGTCTCTGTAGCCCCCCATCCCATCCGCTCCGCCAGGCCAAAGTCCGCCCTTCTGCCTCACACCCTGGACGCCCTTCTCCATGCAGGGCTTGGCGGCCCCTCTGCGCCTGGCCTGGGTCCTCAGGGGCGCTCCCCAGCACCCGGCTGCCCAGGGCTCCAGAAGGGGTTTCCTCCCAGCGACCCAACTTCCTGTTTTCTCAAGAAAATGCAGCAGCCGATTCTGAACAGCTCATTAACATGCCTCCCCAGGCGTCCCGGACATCCTGGGGTCTTTACAGCGCTTGCCGGCCTGAGCACAGACAAAGAGAGGCAGCGGACGCGGTTCCTGCTGCCCCTGGAGCCCAAGGCTGAAGGAGAGGCCCCTGGAGCACACTTCCTTGCCACCTGAGGCAGAGCCGTGGGGTCAGAGGGTCAGACTGCACCCCAGGCCAGGGGCAGTGGGAGGTCCAGGGGCCTGTGTGTTCAGGTGACCGGCCGGCTGCAGATCCGAGCCAGAGCTTTCCCTCTTTCCTTCCTGCATCAGTCCCCGCTGGCCCAGCCTGAAGCTGTGGGGGCAGAAGGGCGGTAGCAGAAGGCCCAGGCCTGCATCTGTCCCTGCTCAGCCAGGTGGGTGCCCCTGAGGACCATGGGTGGAGCTGAGCTCAGGGCCCCTCCCTGCCCAGCCCAGGCGCCAGCAGGGACCCTGGCAGTGGCCTCCATGAGGGGATCTCCCTCCTTGAGGGAGTCCCAAAACCTCCCCCCAAAATTGGGCTTGGGAGGCTGGGATTACTCAGGCCTGTAATCCCAGCACTTTGGGAGGCTGAGGCAGGAGGATCACCTGAGGTCAGGAGTTCAAGACCAGCCTGACCAACATGGTGAAACCCCATCTCTACAAAAATACAAAAATTAGCCGCCCATGGTGGTGGGCGCCTGTAATCCCAGCTACTCAGGAGCCTGAGGTGGGAGAATCGCTTGAACCTGGCAGACAGAGGCTGCAGTGAGCTGAGACTGCACCACTACACTGCAGCCTAGGTGATGGAGTGAGACTCCGTCACCCCCAAAAAACCCCAGGAAACAAAACTGAGCGTGGTGGAGCAGCCCCGACCTGCTGCTCTGGGCGGAATATTGATGTGGCCCTAACTCCGGAACGTTCTGGAAGCAGCCCGTACCCTCCACCAGGAGCTGCCGAGAGCCAGCCCAGCCCACAGTCCCCCTGCTCCCGTGTTGCCCACGGAGACCCCCAGCACCTGGCATGGACGGGCAAAAGGCGGCATCAGCTCCCCCTCAGCCTGGCCATGCCCAGGTACCCAGTGGGCTCAAGCCAGTCGGTGTGGGGCACGGCAGGCTTGGACAGTGCAGCCCTGGGCAGGTGGCTTAGCTCAGTCCCCCACTGGGGACAGGAGAGGAGGGAGAGAGGTAAGCTGGGCTTTGGTGCCCCCACTGGCCTCCCATGGCTCCCCACCGAGGTGCGGCAGTTCCCACTCAGGGGTTCTGTTGCCCAGACCTTGCTGGACGTCAGCAAGCAGACGCAGGCTGTGCTGTGTGTTGCCTTTGGAAAGTGGGACCCGCCCAGCCCGAAGAGGCTTCCACAATTTCTCTCGATTCCTTTCAGAAACCCCATGGGAGCTGGAGGGAATTCCCCAAATCCCAACCAGTGCCTGATCGGAGCTGTCCCCGTGGCTATGCCGGCCTGCACTAGGGACTCTCCGCCGGCGCCTCACCCCGGACCCAGCAGGGACGCTCCGCCGGCGCCTCACCCCGGACTGCAGCAGCCCCCCAAGGCATGTGGGTGTCTGGGTGGAGGTGGGAGCAACAGGGTTGCTCGTGGTCCTGGCTCCCATGAGCAGAGCAGAGGGTGTGGCAGGTGCTTCTGCCGTCCGCCACTGTCTGGGGGGCCCACCTCCCTGGACACCCCGGTAGCTCTGGATCTTGTGCCAGCCCGAGGTAGGACGGGGCACGCAGGACCCACCTGGCAGCGGCTGAAGATGTCTGCGTGGGTGACGCGCACATTGAAATGCTTGAGCACAGCCTTAGCCTGCTGCTGGGCCTTCAGGGAGCAGTCGACCGAGAGGCAGCGCCCAGCCCCGACCTGGGCCCGGAGCTGCAAAGACACGGTTCGGCTACTGAAGGGCAGTGCAGAGCCCAGCACCTGCCCAGGCCCAGCCCATCTCCACCAGGATGAGGCAGGAGCCTTCTCTTGGCCCACCAGGGGTACGGCAGAGGTACTGGGGGCCGGCCCCATGGCAAGCTGATCCTGAGGTGGGGGTGGCCGAGGGGCGAGGGGCTTGGGAAGATGGGGCTCAGGCCCACTGAGCTCATCTGTGGGACACTCACCTTGTGGAATGGCTGCCCCGATGTCAGGATGATCCTCCCCTCCTGCCTGGCGACCTGTGTGGGAGGGGCGACCAGTGGGTGAGGGGGCAGCTCCGTGCTCCTGGACTGGGCCGCCTCTGCTCGCCGCCCCCTAGCTCCCCAGATCCTGGCCGTGCACCAGGCCCCCTTTGTCCTCCAGGGTGGCCTCTGCCTGGGGTCTGGGTGGTGAGGAGCCCTGCTGGCTCTCAGACACCTGCAGCCCAGGTCCTGGGTGTCACCTCATTGTACAGATTTAATCCTGGCACCATGCAAACATTTGTTTTTAATAATTACAAACAAAATTGAATTTAAAAAGCCATCCCTCAAAAGCAGAAGAAAATGAAATAAATAAAACACACACAGAGGTATTCCAAGAGACTCTGGAGATTTGAAAACACTGTAACTTGCCCCTAGCTCCTAGGGAGCCAACTACACATCAAAAATGAAGAAAACCGGCTGGGCGCGGTGGCTCACACCTGTAATCCCAGCACTTTGGGAGGCCGAGGTGGGCAGATCACGAGGTCAGGAGATCGAGACCATCCTGGTTAACACGGTGAAACCCCGTCTCTACTAAAAATACAAAAAAATTAGCCGGGTGTGGTGGCGGTTGCCTGTAGTCCCAGCTACTCGGGAGGCTGAGGCAGGAGAAAGGTGTGAACCCGGGAGGTGGAGCTTGCAGTGAGCCAAGATCGTGCCACTGCACTCCAGCCTGGGCGACAGAGCGAGACTCCGTCTTAAACAAAAAAATAAAAATAAAAATGAAGAAAACCCTGCAGTGACGATACTATGGGTGACTGTCGGTGTCGACGCGGCTCTTCCAAAGCTGTGTATGAACTGTGGCATAAAACAGACGGACTATTTTGCTGATTTTGTGAGTATGAGAGTTTTCAGCCGACAAAGGAGATAAAAATTAAAAGTAAGGATATTAAGCTTACAAGAAAACTCCAGCTCTGAATAGAAAGCTTCAGTATGAATTTCTGATGTATGTTATATATATATTTTAAAGTGTATTTCCGCACAGTCCACTGCAAAGGTCTAGAGACAAGACCCAATCCCGTCACCGGGAGTGCCTGTACCCAACACTGGTTTCTACATTTTACACTAAAAGGAGCCCGAGCTTTTTGGAGAAATGACTGATTCCACATCTAAGGCAGAAATGCAGACAATGAGGCCGGAGCCTCTAGACCCTGCAGAAGGCAATAGTGATCCAAGAGCCAAGTGTCACATCCGAGGACTCAGGAGCCAGCGGGGCTCCCGCACCACAGGGAGGCAACGTGCCAGTGAGGGAACAGAGGTGCGGCGGAGGACACAGACACCTTTCTATGCGTTCAGAATGGTTCCTTAAAATCATTAATTTGTTTTTTGGGTTTTTTTTTGAGATGGAATCTCACTCTGTCGCCCAGGCTGGAGCGCACAATCTCGGCTCATTGCAACATCCTCCTCCCAGGTTCAAGCGATTCTCGTGCCTCAGCCTCCCAAGTAGCTGGGATTACAGGCACCCACCACCACACCCAGCTAATTTTTGTATTTTTAGTAGAGATGGGGTTTCGCCATGGTGGCCAGGCTGGTCTCAAACTCCTGACCTCAGGTGATCCGTCTGCCTTGGCCTGCTAAAGTGCTGGGATTACAGGTGTGAACCACCATGCCCAGCCAAATCATTAGTTATCTTTAAGAGTGCAAGACCGGCTGGGTGCGGTGGCTCAAGCCTGTAATCTCAGCACTTTGGGAGGCCGAGACAGGCGGATCACAAGGTCAGGAGATCGAGACCATCCTGGCTGACACTGTGAAACCCCGTCTCTACTAAAAACTACAAAAAACTAGCCGGGCGAGGTGGCGGGCGCCTGTAGTCCCAGCTACTCGGGAGGCTGAGGCAGGAGAATGGCGTGAACCCGGGAGGCGGAGCTTGCAGTGAGCTGAGATCCGGCCACTGCACTCCAGCCTGGGTGGCAGAGCGAGACTCCGTCTCAAAAAAAAAAAAAAAAAAAAAAGAGTGCAAGACCAACTCAAAAACATCAGAGCTAATACTATAAAACTCTTACAAGAGGCTGGGCAAGGTGGCTCGTGCCTGTAATCCCAGCACTTTGGGAGGCTGCGATGGGCAGATCGCTTGAGTCCAGGAGTTCTAGACCAGCCTGGGCAACATAGCGAAACCCCATCTCTACAAAAAATAAAAAAACTAGGCAGGTGTGCCTGTAGTCCCAGCTTCTTAGGAGGTCAACATGCGATGATCACCTGAGCCGGGAGGTCAAGGCTGCAGCGGGCTGTGTTCACGCCACCGCACTCCAGCCTGGGCTACAAAGAAACCCTATCTCAAAAAAAAAAAAAAAAAAAAAAAAAAAAAAGATTCTTAGAAGAAGACACAGGGACCACTTTCTGGCACTGTATTTGGCCAGGATTTCTTCGATATGACACCGTAGCAAAGGCAGCAAAAGAAACACTGGAGTGACTGGACCCTCATTATAGTGAAATGTGCGCCTAGGACACTCTGGAGGAGTAAAACACCACAGGGTGGAGACGCTGGTATTTGCAAATCACGTATCTGGCCAGGGGTTGATATCCAGAGTATAGGAGGAACCCCATAATTCAACAACAGAAAAGTAAATAATCCAGTTTAAAAACGAAAGGGCGGGGCGCGGTGGCTCGCCTGTAATCACACGCCTGTAATCCCAACACTTTGGGAGGCCTAGGCAGGAGGATGGCCTGAGCCTGGGAGGCTGAGGCTGCTGTGAGCTGTGATCGTGCCATTGCACTCCAGCCTGGGTAACAAAGTGAGACCTTATCTCAAAAAGAAAAAAAAAAGTCGACAGAGGACTTGAATAGACACTTCTTCAAAGATATACGCGTGGCCAATAAGCGCGTGAAAAGATGCTCAGCATCATTCGTCATTAGTGAAACGCAAATAAAAACCACAGTGAGACATCACACCCATTAGGATGGCTTTTACAAAAAAAAAAAAAAAAGGGGAAATAATGTTGGTGGGATGTGGATAAACTGAACCCTCATGCGTCACTGGTGGGAAGGTAAACAGCGCGGCCACTGTGGAAAACAGTGTGACGGTTCCTCAAGACGTTAAACACAGAGTCCGAAGAGGATTCAGCAGTTTCACTTTTAGCTGCAAATGCAAAAAACTGAAAGCAGGAGCTCAAGTACATCCTTATCCATCCGTGTTCGTAGCAGCCACATTCAGAATAACCAGAAGAGGGAAGCAACCTGGGGCCCATCCACAGACGAATGGAAACAAAATATGTCCATCCTGCAACGGAACGTCATCCAGCCTCAGAAAGGAAGGACGTTCAGACACAGGCTATGGCACAGATAGACCCTCACGACATGCCGAGTGGAAGACGCCAGACGCAAATGGGCGGATACTATATGATTCCACGTCTACGAGGTACCTAGGACAGGTCAATTCATAGAGGCAGAAAGTGGAACAGTGGCCACCAGGGCTAGAGGGAGGGGAGGGGAGATAACTATTGGCTCAGAGTCGTCGTTGTTGTTGTTGTTTTGAGATGGAGTCTTGCTCTGTCGCCCAGGCTGGAGTGCAGTGGCGTGATCGCGGCTCACGGCAAGCTCCGCCTCCCGGGTTCACGCCATTCTCCTGCCTCAGCCTCCCAAGTAGCTGGGCTACAGGCGCCCGCCACCACGCCCGGCTAATTATTTTTATTTTTAATAGAGACGGGGTTTCACCATGTTAGCCAGGATGGTCTCGATCTCCTGACCTCGTGATCTGCCCGTCTCGGCCTCCCAAAGTGCTGGGATTCCAGGCGTGAGCCACCGCGCCCGGCTGGTACGGTGTCTTTGTTTGGGATGATACCGAGTTCTGGAAAGAGGTGGTGGTGATGGATATATGATATAGTGAGTGTGCTAATGCCACTGAACTGCACACTTAAAAACGGTTAAAATGGTCAATTTCGTGTTATGTATGTTTTACCACAAAAAAGGAAGAAAAAAACCGACACAGCAAGTAGCTACTTTGTGGTGATAACAAATATACACCAATATGATGAGTAAAAACACCTACATGATGAATAAAAAACAAAAGTAAAAACAAACACAACTGGTAAATAAAGTAAATATACAGGACAAAAGGAAACAAGGGTCAAAGGGAAGAAACAGACTAGTTATACAGGAACTACACAGGGCTACACGGGAACTACATGGGGCTACACGGGAACTACACGAGGCAACATGGGAACTCCAGAGGGGCCACAGAGGGACTACAGTGGGGTTACAAGGGGCTACATGGGGTTACACAGGAACTACACGGGGCTACATGGGAACTACACAGGGCAACACGGGGCTACACAGGGCTACACAGGAACTACACGGGGCTACATGGGAACTACAGAGGGGCTACAGAGGGACTACAGTGGGGCTACAGAGGGCTACACGGGGCTACACAGGAACTACATGGGGCAACATGGGAACTACAGCAGGGCTACACAGAGGGACTACAGTGGGGCTATACAGGAGCTACATGGGGTTACACAGGAGCTACACGGGGCTACATGGGAACTACAGAGGGGCCACAGAGGGACTACAGTGGGATTACACAGGAGTTACACGGGGTTACACAGGAACTACACGGGGCTACACAGGAACTACACGGGGCTACATGGGAACTACACGGGGTTACATGGGAACTACACGGGGCTACACAGGAACTACACGGGGCTACATGGGAACTACACGGGGCTACATGGGAACTACAGAGGGGCCACAGAGGGACTACAGTGGGATTACACAGGAGTTACACGGGGCTACACAGGAACTACACGGGGCTACACAGGAACTACACGGGGCTACATGGGAACTACACGGGGCTACATGGGAACTACATGGGGCTACATGGGAACTACAGAGGGGCCACAGAAGGACTACAGTGGGATTACACAGGAGTTACACGGGGTTACACAGGAACTACACGGGGTTACACAGGAACTACACGGGGTTACACAGGAACTACACGGGGTTACACAGGAACTACACGGGGCTACATGGGAACTACAGAGGGGCCACAGAGGGACTACACGGGGCTCCACAGGGCTACACGGCGATACACAGGAGCTACACAGGACTGACGGCGAACTTCTCGAGGGCAACAATGGAGCCAAAAGGCAGCGGAGGGTTTTCAAAGTTCTGTGGAGCTGCTGGTACAAACCCAGCAACACTCTCCTTCAAGAAAGAGGAAACAGAGCTTTTTAGAAAGGAAAAATGGCCCCGATTAAAGAACAAGGAAAATTCATTAACAAGAAGGAGTCCGTCGTTTCCCAGAGGAAGGTCTGCCATGCAATAAACGGTCCACACATCATCAACACTGAAAGACGTCGAGTCCATAAAGGAAACATGATCATGTCTAATGCGCAGAATTAAGAAAAACAGCATCGTGTTAACATTCTGGAAGATGACAGCAGGTAAGAAAGATAAATGGACCCTGCAAACAGAATCCAACAGCACATTAAAGCGATAACTCACCATGGTCGAGTGAGTTTCATCCCAGGGATTCGGGGGGTTCAACATGTGCAAGTCAGAATGTGTGATTCATCACATAAACAGAATTAAAAACAAAAACGACATGATCATTTCAATAGAGGCATAAAAAGCATTTGATTGATAAAATCTAGCATTGCTTTATGATAAAAATCCTCACCCAACTAGGCATGGAAGGAACATACCTCAAAATAATAAAAGCCATATATGACACGCCTGCAGCCAACATCATAGTCAACGGGGAAAAGCGGAAAACAGCCCCCCTGAGCGCTGGAACGAGAGAAGGCTGCCCTCCCCTCACCCTCCCGCCCTCACAACGTAGTGCTCAAAGTCCTGACCAGCACTCCCAGGGAAGAGAGAGAAAGAGAGGGCATCCAAATGGGAAAACAGGAAGTCAAACTATCTCTGTTTGCCAATGTTGTGACTGTATACCTCGAACACCCTAAAGGCTCCTCCAAGACTCCTTGATTTGACAAATGAATTCAGTCAAGTCTCAGGTTACAAAATCAATGTGCACAAATCAGTAGCACAACGACCAAGCTGAGAAGGAAACCAAGAACTCAGGCCGGGCGCGGTGGCTCACGCCTGTAATCCCAGCACTTTGGGAGGCCCACGGGGGTGGCTCACTTGAGGTCGGGAGTTTGAGACCAGCCTGGATAACATGGTGAAACCCCGTCTCTACTAAAAATACAAAAATTAGCCTGGGTGTGGTGGCGGGCGCCTGTAATCCCAGCTATCCCGGAGGCTGAGGCAGGAGAATGGCGTGAACCCGGGAGGTGGAGGTTGCAGTGAGCCGAGATGGCGCCACTGCACTCCAGCCTGGGCGACAGGGCGAGACTCCGTCTCAAAAAAATAAAAGTAAATAAATAAATATGTGGAAAAAAAAAACTCAATCCCTTTTATAATATCTGCACAATGACAACACACACACACACACACACACACACACACACACACACACACACACCAAACCTACGAATGTACTTAACCAAGGAGGTGAAAGACCTCTACAAGGAGAACTACAAAATGCTGCTGAAAGAAATCATGAATGACACAAACAAATGGAAATACATCCCATGCTCAAGAATTGGAGGAATCAATATTGTGAAATAACCAAACTGCCCAAAGCAATCTACAGATTAAGTGCAATTCCTATCAAAGTACCAACATCGCTTTTCACAGAATTAGAAAAAACAATCCTAAAATTTGTATGAAACCAATAGAGAGCCTGAATAGCCAAAGCAGTTCTAAGGAAAAAGAACGAACCTAGGCCGGGCGAAGTGGCTCACACCCAGCACTCTGGGAGGCTGAGGCGGGTGGATCACAAGGTCAGGAGTTCGAGACCAGCCCAGCCAACACGGTGAAACTCCATCTTTACTAAAATACAAAAAATTAGCCGGGCGTGGTGGCAGGGGCCTGTAGTCCCAGCTCCTCCGGAGGCTGAGGCAGGGGAAATCCCTTGAACCCAGGAGGTGGGGGTTCCAGTGAGCCGAGATTGTGCCACTGCACTCCAGCCTGGCGACAGAGTGAGACTCTGTCTCAAAAAAACCCCCAAAAACAAAACACAAATCTGGAGGCATCACATTACCCAACTTCAAATTACACTTGTGATGGTTTCTACTGAGTGTCAACTGGATTGGATTGAAAGATGCAAAGTACTGATCCTGGGTGTGTCTGTGAGGGTGCTGCCAAAGGGGATCTACATTTCATAGAGTCCATGGACTGGGAGAGGCAGACCCGCCCTCAGTAGGCACCATCTAATCTGCGGCCAGCACGGCCAGAATAAAGCAGGCAGGAGAAGATGGAAGAGCCAACTTGCTGAGTCTTCCGGCCCCATCTTTCTCCCGTGCTGGGTGCTTCCTGTCCTCGAACATCAGACTCCAAAGTCCCTCAGCTTTTGGACTCTTACACGTACACCAGTGGTTTGCCAGAGGCCCTTGGGCCTTTGGCCACAGACTGAAGGCTGCACTGCCAGCTTCCCAACTTTTGAGATTTTGGGACTCGGACTGATCCACCACTGGCTTCCTGGCTCTTCAACTTGCAGACGGCCTATTGTGAGGCTTCACCTTGTGATCCTGGGAGTCAACTCTCCTTAGTAAACTTCCTTTCATGGGCCGGGCACAGTGGCTCACGCCTGTCATCCCAGCACTTTGGGAGGCCAAGGCGGGCAGATCATGAGGTCAGGAGATCGAGACCATCCTGGCTAACACGGTGAAACCCCGTCTCTACTAAAAATACAAAAAGTTAGCCGGGCGTGGCGGCGGGTGCCTGTAGTCCCAGCTACTCGGGAGGCTGAGGCAGGAGAATGGCGTGAACCCGGGAGGCGGAGCTTGCAGTGAGCCGAGATCACGCCACTGCACTCCAGCCTGGGCGACAGAGCGAGACTCCGCCTCAAAAAAAATAAAATAAAATAAACTTCCTTTCATATGCACATCTATCCTATCAGTTCTGTCCCTCTAGAGAACCCTGACTGACACTACAAGGCTCTGTGTTTGGATGTGTCCCCGCCCAAATCTCATCTTGAAATGCAAGCCTCAGTGTTGGAGGTGCAGCCTGGCGGGAGGTGACTGGAGTGATTGGATCACGGGGAATGATTTCTCAGGAGTGGTTTAGCACCATCCCCCTTGGTCCTTTCCTTGCCTGGTCGTTTAAAAGTGCGCAGCGCGTCCCCTCTTGCTGTCTCGCTCCTGCCTTCACCATGTGACATGCAAGCTCCTGCTTTGCCTTCTGCCAGGACTGGAAGTTTCCAGAGGCTCCCCAGAAGCAGATGCCAGTGACATGGTTCCTGTACAGCCTCCAGAACCATGAGCCAACCGAACTTCTTTTAAGTTACCCAGTCCCAGGTATTTCTTTTTTTCTTTTTTTTGAGCTCTGTCGCCCACGCTGGAGTACAGTGCAGTGACATGATCTCAGCTCACTGCAACCTCTGTCTCCCAGGTTCAAGTGATTCTCCTGCCTCAGCTTCCCGAGTAGCTGGGACTACAGGTGCCCACCACCAAGCCTGACAAATTTTTTTTTTTTTTTTTAAGATGGAGTCTTGCTCTGTCACCAGGCTGGAGTGCGGTGGCATGATCTCGGCTCACAACAATCTCCACTTCCCAGGTTTAAGCAATTCCCCTGCCTCAGCCTCCTGAGTAGCTGGGACTACAGGCACGCGCCACCACGCCCAGCTAATTTTTTGTATTTTAGTAGAGACGGGGTTTCACCATGTTGGTCAGGCTGGTCTTGAACTCCCAACCTCAGGTGATCCACCCGCCTCAGCCTCTCAAAGTCCTAGGATTACAGGCGTGAGCCACTGCACCTGGCCTCAGGTATTCCTTTATAGCAATGTGAGAATGGACTAACACAGTGTAGTTACCAAAAGAGCATAGTACTGATATAAAAGTAGATACATAGACCAATGGGATGGAATAGAGAATCCAGAAATAAAACCAAATACTTACAATCAACTGATCTTTTCAAAGTCTAAATAAACATAAATTGGAGAAAAAGACACCCTATCAAATAACTGGTGCTGAGAAAACTGGCTGGCCACGTGTAGGAGAAAGAAACTGGATCCCTATCTCTCACCATATACAAAAACCAACTCAAGATGGATGAAAGACTTAAATCTAAGACCTGAACCATAAACATTCTAGAAGGAAATCGAGGAAAGCTCTTCTGCACATTGGCTTAAGCAAACAGTTTTGACTAGAACCACAAAAGCAAATGCAACAAAAAGAAAAATAAATAAATGCGACCTAATTCAACTAAAAAGCTTCTGCACAGCAAAAGAAATAATCATCAGAGAAAACAAACAGCCCACAGAATGGGCGAAAATATTCGCAAACTATGCATCTTACGAAGAGGTAATATCAAGTATCTACAAGGAACTCAAACCAATCAGCAAAAAAAAAAAAAAAAAACAAAGAATCCCATCAAAAAGTGGGCAAATGACATGTGAATAGACATTTCTCAAAAGAAGATATACAAATAGCCAGCAAACGTGAAAAAGCGTTCAACATCACGAATCATCAGGGAAATGCAAATTAAAACCACAATGAGATGCCACCTTGCCCTATAGCCAGAATAGACATTATTAAAATGTAAAAAAGACCAGTGCGGTGGCTCACACCTTAATCCCAGCACTTTGGGAAGCCAAAGCGGGTGGAGCACAAGGTCAGGAGTTCGAGACCAGCCCGCCCAACATGGTGAAACCCGGTCTCTGCTAAAAAGACAAAAAATTAGCCAGGCGTGGTGGCAGGTGTCTGTAGTCCCAGCTACTCAGAAGGCTGAGGCAGAATAATCACTTGAACCTGGGAGGTGGACGTTGGAGTGAGCCAAGATCGCGCCATTGCACTCCAGCCTGGTGACAGAGCTAGACTTTATCTCAAAATAAAATAAATAAATAAATAAATAAATAAATAAATAAATAAATAAAAAAAAATAGGCCGGGCGCGGTGGCTCAAGCCTGTAATCCCAGCACTTTGGGAGGCCGAGACGCGCGGATCACGAGGTCAGGAGATCGAGACCATCCTGGCTAACATGATGAAACCCCGTCTCTACTAAAAAATACAAAAAACTAGCTGGGCGCGGTGGCGGGCGCCTGTAGTCCCAACTACTCGGGAGGCTGAGGCAGGAGAATGGCGTGAACCCGGGAGGCGGAGCTTGCAGTGAGCTGAGATCCGGCCACTGCACTCCAGCCTGGGCGGCAGAGCGAGACTCCGTTTCAAAAAAATAAATAAATAAAAAAAAAATAAATAAATAAATAAAAATAATTAGTACAACATCTATGAAAACAGCATGGAGATTTCTCAAAGAATTAAAAGCAGATCTACCACGTGCTCCAGCAGTCCCACTACTGAGTATCTACCCAAAGGAAAATAAGTTAGTATATCAGAAAGACAATTGCACACATATGTTTATCACAGCACAAGTCACAATTGCAAAGATATGGAACTAACCTAAGTATCCATCAACCAACGAGTGGATAAAAAAATGTGGTCTATATACACCATGGAATACTACTCAGCCATAAAAAAGAACAAAATAATGTCTCCACAGAAACCTGAATGGATCTGGAGGCCATTACTCTAAGTAACTCAGGAATGGAAAACCAAATACTGTATGTTCTCACTTACAAGTGGGAACTAACCTATGGGTACACAAAGGCATGCAGAGTGATATAATGGACACTGAAGGCTCAGAAGTGGGGAGGGCAGGAGGAGGAGTAAGGGATAAAAAGCGACATATTGGGTACAATATATACTATTTGGGTGACAGTGCAGTGACATATCAGACTTTATCATTATACAATTCATCCATGCAACCAAATGCCACTTGTACCCCAAAAGCTATTGAAATATATGAAACATAAATCGATGTAAGATCCCTGACTTAACTGTAACTTTAAATACTGGTAACTCAAATATACGTGTTAACATTTCTCGGCCATGCGCGGTGGCTCATGCCTGCAATCCCAGCACTTTGGCAGGCCGAGGCAGGTGGATTACTTGAGGTCAGGAGATTGACACCAGCCTGGCCAACATGGCGCAACCTCATCTCTACTAAAAATACAAACATTAGCTGGGTGTGGTGTGGGGTGCCTGTAGTTCCAGCTACTCGGGAGGCTGAGGCAGAATTGCTTGAACCTGGGAGGTGGAGATTGCAGTGAGCCAAGATAGTGCCACTGTACTCCAGCCTGGGTGACAAAGTGAGACTCTGTCTTAAAAAAAAAAAAAATTCTAGGGCAATCCCTACAAAGAAAAGAAATAAATCCATAGCAAAATATGCATATTTTAAGAAAACAAGGAAAGCAACAGCAATAGAATTTATAGCTTTCAAACTGACTGAAGGAAACATAGAATGAAGGTAAAAAAGCTAAAAGCATGAAAAAAAGAAGAGGAAAAAGAATAGAAAAAGTTGTACAAATAGAAAGCACAAATTAAGATAGTACGACTAAACCCAAATTCTATCAATAATTATAATAAATGTAAAAGGACTAAACTAATAAGTTAAAAAGCAAAGACTCAGACTAGATTTAAAAAAAAAATCCAGCTAGAAACAGTTTGCAAGAAATACACCTACTATATAAAAGAAGTTTGAAAGTAAAAGGATGAAAAAGTGCTCTACCAGTACTAACCAAAGAATAATGGAGAAATGGTATTAATGTTAAAATATATATATACACACCCCCCGCCCACACACACATATATATATATATATTTTTTTTTTGAGACGGAGTCTCGCTCTGTCACCCAGGCTGGAGTGCAGTGGCTGGATCTCAGCTCACTGCAAGCTCCACCTCCCGGGTTTACGCCATTCTCCTGCCTTAGCCTCCCGAGTAGCTGGGACTACAGGCGCCCGCCACCTCGCCCGGCTAGTTTTTTTTTTTTTTTTGTATTTTTTAGTGGAGACAGGGTTTCACTGTGTTAGCCAGGATGGTCTCGATCTCCTGACCTTGTGATCCACCTATCTCGGCCTCCCAAAGTGCTGGGATTACAGGCTTGAGCTACCGCGCCCAGCCAGTTAAAATATATATATATATATATATATATTTTTTGAGACGGAGTCTTGCTCTGTCGCCCAGGCTGGAGTGCAGTGGCGCGATCTCGGCTCACTGCAAGCTCCGCCTCCTGGGTTTACGCCATTCTCCTGCCTCAGCCTCCTGAGTAGCTGGGACTACAGGCGCCCGCCACTGCGCCCGGCTAATTTTTTGTATTTTTAGTAGAGACGGGGTTTCACCGTGGTCTCGATCTCCTGACCTTGTGATCCGCCCGCCTCGGCCTCCCAAAGTGCTGGGATTACAGGCGTGAGCCACCGTGCCCGGCCTAAAATATATTTTATAGCAAAGAGCATTACTGGAGTCAAAGAGGTTTACCTCATAATTATAAAAGATTTCACACAATAGAAAGATATAATAATTCTAATAATAATATGTATATGCACCTACTAACATAACTTTAAAACTTATAAAGCAAACACTGACATAATTGCGTGGAAAATTTGATGAATGCACCATCACAGGAAACTTCAGTATGGCTCTCTTGGTAGAATCAGGCAGAAAAGCAAATAGGATAAAGATGATTTAGGCTGGGCGTGGTGACTCACGCCTGTAATCCCAGCACTTTAGGAGGCTGAGGTGGGCAGATCACAAGGTCAGGAGTTCAAGACCAGCCTGGCCAATATGGTGAAACTCCATCTCTACTAAAAAGACAAAAATTAGACAGGTATGGTGGTGTGCATCTGTAGTCCCAGCTACTTGGGAGGCTGAGGCAGGAGAATTGCTTGAACCGGGCAGGTGGATGTTGCAGTGAGCCAAGATGGTGCCACTGCACTCCAGCCTGGGCAACAGAGTGAGACTCCGTCTCAAAAAAAAAAAAAAAAAAAAAAAAAAAGAATCATCTACTTGGCTATGAAGCAAATCAAGAAATTTCCAAAACTGGAAACATACAGATTATGTTCCTAAAGTTAGGTTAGAAATCATTTTTAAAAAGATAACTAAAAGCCCCAAGATCCAAGCTTTCTTTTTTTTTTTTTTTTTTTTTTTTTTGAGACGGAGTCTCGCTCTGTCGCCTGGGCTGGAGCGCAGTGGCCGGATCTCAGCTCACTGCAAGCTCCGCCTCCCGGGTTTACGCCATTCTCCTGCCTCAGCCTCCTGTGTAGCTGGGACTACAGGCGCCCGCCACCTCGCCCGGCTAGTTTTTTTTTGTATTTTTTTAGTAGAGACGGGGTTTCACCGTGTTCGCCAGGATGGTCTCGATCTCCTGACCTCGTGATCCGCCCGTCTCGGCCTCCCAAAGTGCTGGGATTACAGGCTTGAGCCACTGCGCCCGGCCGACCCAAGCTTTCTAAAATTAAAAAACAGTCTTCTAAAGAATGAAGTCAAATAAGTAATCATAATTGATATTCAAACGTTATTAGAACTAAAAACAATGAAAACACTCTATATCAAAACTGATAAAACGCAGTGAAAACAATACTTTGAGAAAAATTTATGCCCTGAAATATTTATATCATTAAAATATAAGAGCCTGAATATTAAAGAACTAAGCGACATCACTTGGAAACAAACCCAAGAAAGCAAAAGGAAGGAAATTATAAAGATAAGATTAGAAATTGATGAGATAGACAACAAAAACGCAACAGAAAGACTCAACAAAGCCAAATACTGGTTATTTTAAAAGGCAGTAAGTTGGCTGGGCGCGGTGGCTCAAGCCTGTAATCCCAGCACTTAGGGAGGCCGAGACGGGCGGATCACGAGGTCAGGAGATCGAGACCATCCTGGCTAACATGGTGAAACCCCGTCTCTACTAAAAATACAAAAAAATTAGCCGGGCGAGGTGGCGGGCGCCTGTAGTCCCAGCTACTCGGGAGGCTGAGGCAGGAGAATGGCGTGAACCCGGGAGGCGGAGCTTGCAGTGAGCTGAGATCCGGCCACTGCACTCCAGCCTGGGAGACAGAGCGAGACTCTGTCTCAAAAAAAAAAAAAAAAAAAAGAAAGAAAACACCAGGCCGGGAAGCCTCATGGGAGGTGAGCCAGTTGCAGGAGCAGGTAATTTAAACATTACTCAGTTGCAGAAAAAAGACGGAAAACTTCCCAACGTATATATGAGGCCAGAAAAAAGAGAAAGGAAAATTTTATGTCAGATGTACCCATGAAGACGGATACAAGCTTCCCAAACAAAATCACAGACCAAGCCAGGAGTGGTGCCACATGCTTACAGTCCTAGCTATTGTAGTCTCAGTGAGGTGAGAGGATCACTTGAGCGCAGGAGTTCGAGGCCAGCCTGGGTAACACAGCAAGACGCCACTTCAAAAGGAAAAATCACAGACCAGGCTGGGTGCGGTGGCTCACACCTGTAATCCCAGCACTTTGGGAGGCTGAGGAGGACGGATCACCTGAGGTTGGGAGTTTGAGACCAGCCTGGCCGACATGGCAAAACTCCGTCTCTACTAAAAATACAAACATTAGCCAGGTGTGGTGGTGCACACCTGTAATCCCATCTACTTGGGAGGCTGAGGCAGGAGAATCGCTTGAACCCGGGAGGTAGAGGCTGCAGTGAGCTGAGATCATGCCACTGCACTCCAGCCTGGGCAATGGAGCAAGACTCTGTCTCAAAAAAAAAAAAAAAAAAAAAATCACAGACCAAAGTCCACAATGTATTAAGAAGGGCAATATGCGGGACCAAGTTGAATTTAACCCAGGAAAGAAAGATTAGTCCCAAATTCAAAAAGTTAGTAATGTCATTCATCACATTTACAGATTAAAGGATAAACAAGCCTATGGGCATCTCCATAGCTGCCGGGAAAGCATTTAGGTAGGTGGATTCAATATTCATTCACAACAAAAACTTACAGCAAATGTGGAATCACGGGGGAACTGCCTCAGCATGGTACAGAATATCGAGCAACCACTGTATTTCATGTTAAAACTTTCCTTTCTGAATCAGAAACAACACAAGGATGGCTACCATCACCATTTCTATTCAACACTGTCTTGGAGATCTGGACTAACGAAATAAGGAAGGAGGCCGGGCGCGGTGGCTCATGCCTGTAATCCCAGCACTTTGGGAGGCCGAGGCGGGCGGATCACAAGGTCAGGAGATCGAGATCATCCTGGCTAACACGGTGAAACCCTGACTCTACTAAAAATAGAAAAATTAGACTGGCATGGTGGCGGGTGCCTGTAGTCCCAGCTACTCGGGAGGCTGAGTCAGGAGAATGGCATCAACCCGGAAGGCGGAGCTTGCAGTGAGCCGAGATCACACCACTGTACTCCAGCCCGGGCCACAGAACCAGACTCCGTCTCAAAAAAAAACCAAAAAAAACCCAAAAAAAACCAAACAGAAATAAGGAAGGAAAGATATAAGGACTGAAAAGGAAGAAATAAAACCCTCATAGTTTGCAGATGATGTGTACAAAGAGAACTCCAGGCCGGGCGCGGTGGCTCAAGCCTGTAATCCCAGCACTTTGGGAGGCCGAGATGGGGGGATCACGAGGTCAGGAGATCGAGACCATCCTGGCTAACATGGTGAAACCCCGTCTCTACTAAAAAATACAAAAAACTAGCTGGGCGAGGTGGCGGGCGCCTGTAGTCCCAGCTACTCGGGCGGCTGAGGCAGGAGAATGGTCTAAAAAAAAAAAAAAAAAAAAAAAAAAAAAAAGTTTGACTGCAATGTTTGGAAGCAGCAAATACTTGTTCCCTCAGAATCTGTGCTTCTACCGGTTCCCAATGAAGGGTATCCCATGGCAATATTTTGAATAATTTTGCAAGATCTCACCATGGACTACTGTATTTTTTTTTTTTTTTTTTTTGAGACGGAGTCTTGCTCTGTCGCCCAGGCTGGAGTGCAGTGGCACGATCTCAGCTCACTGCAAGCTCTGCCTCCCGGGTTCACGCCATTCTCCTGCCTCAGCCTACCGAGTAGCTGGGACTACAGGCGCCCGCCACCGTGTCCGGCTAGTTTTTTGTATTTTTAGTAGAGACGGGGTTTCACCGTGTTAGCCAGGATGATCTCAATCTCCTGACCTTGTGATCCACCTGCCTCGGCCTCCCAAAGTGTTGGGATTACAGGCGTGAGCCACCGCGCCCGGCCTATATCCTCTTTACTACTGGAAACTAGGCCCTTAGTGTCTCTAAATCTAATAGTATTAGAGAACCAATTCCAGAAGTCCCAGAGCCAGTACAGAGAACTCATCTGTAAGACCTTCCTCTGCAACAACTTCCGGCACCAAAATTTGTCAGTTGGGCTGATCTAGAGAAGCGAACCAGTGGGAGATAGAAGAGATTTACTATCGAGAACTGACTTCCGTGCTTGCAGTGGCTGACGCGACGCGTCTCAGAAGATTGTGAGTGGCGCGGAACTTCGCTGGCACATTTCCTGTCCACTTCAGTGTCTGTGGAGGTGGCCAAGGGCTGATGCCCCTGCACTTTCTGGAAGCCTCAGGTTTGCTTTTGAAGACTCTGACTGCTCTGACCTCACTCATGCACAGATACACACTCGGCTTTTCAGGTCACACTTTTGGGAACAATCACTTATTCTTAGCATCTTTTGCCATCTGGACAGGATGAAAGTTTCCCAAATCATCAAGTCCTAGTTCCTTTTTGTTTTTGTTTTTGTTTTTTTTTGAGACGGAGTCTTGCTCTGTGCCCCAGGCTGGAGTGCAGTGGCCGGATCTCAGCTCACTGCAAGCTCCGTCTCCCGGGTTCCCGCCATTCTCCTGCCTCAGCCTCCCGAGTAGCTGGGACTACAGGCACCCGCCACCTCGCCCGGCTAGTTTTTTGTATTGTTTTAGTAGAGACGGGGTTTCACGGTGTTAGCCAGGATGGTCTCGATCTCCTGACCTTGTGATCCGCCTGCCTTGGCCTCCCAAAGTGCTGGGATTACAGGCTTGACCCACTGCGCCCGGCCTCCTTTTTGTTTAAGAGTGCTCCCCTCAGTCCCTCCCCTTCTGCTCACATTCTGCCATAAGCAGCAAGAAGAGACTAAGCTGCATCTTCCACAGTCTGGAGATCTCCTCCGCTGAATATCCAGGTCTATGCTCACATTTCACCATAAGCAGCAGGAACAGGCCAGGCTGCATCTTCCACTGCCTGGAGATCTCCTCAGCTGAACACCCAGGTTCACCTGACAAAGTCTCTGTCCGACAGCAGGACACAGCCCCATGGCGTCTCCCGCCACCGCCTAGCAGGGGCCTGTCTCCCTCCACTTTGTCAGGACGTGCTCCTCACATCCTCTGGGCTCTCACCCGGAGTGCTTTCTTTCCGTTTTCTTTTTAAAAAATGTTTGTAAGTTTATTAGTAAGGCTCCTTTCGAAAGGTATATGGAAAATGAAACTCAAGATATAATCCTTACATGAAACAATTAACTCATCTCTCCAGGAGTCTTAGTAGAAAACACGTGATTTGGAAAGATCCTGCAGGGCGCGGTGGCTCACGCCTGGAATCCCAGCACTTTGGGAGGCTGAGGTGGGCAGATCGCCTGAGGTCAGGAATTCGAGACCAGCCTGGCCAACATGGAGAAACCCTATCTCTACTGCAGATACAAAAATTAGCTGGATGTAGTGGTGAGCGCCTGTAATCCCCGCTACTCAGGAGGCTGAGACAGGAGAATCGCTTGAACCTGGGAGGAGAAGCTTGCAGTGAGCCCAGGTAGCACCACTGCACTCCGGACACCTGGGCAACAGAGCGAGGCTTTGTCTCAAAAAAAAAAAAAAAAAGAAGGCCGGGCGCGGTGGCTCACGCCTGGAATCCCAGCACTTTGGGAGGCCGAGGCAGGCGAATCACGAGGTCAGGAGATCAAGACCATCCTGGCTAACACGGTGAAACCCCACCTTCTATTAAAAATACAAAAAAATTAGCCAGGTGAGGTGGCGGCGCCTGTAGTCCCAGCTACTCGGGAGGCTGAGGCAGAAGAAGGGCGTGAACCCGGGAGGCGGAGCTTGCAGTGAGCCGAGATCCTGCCACTGCACTCCAGCCTGGGTGACAGAGCGAGACTCCGTCTCAAAAAAAAAAAAAAAAAAAAAGAAAAAGGAAAAGAACACGAAAGCTCTATGGCTTCCCTTCTGAAAAGATGTTCTCTCCAGAAAATGCCTGAAGCTATGTCTGCATCTGTGAGATCGTTACAGCTGTGAGTCAGGTGGTCACAAACGGGAACACCTGTCTAGGATGTTCACATAAGCAGACAGTCCAGAAAACAAATGAGGGTGAAAATAAAGCTGTACTACTTGTAGAGAAAGTCCTAAAAATACAGAATTCACTAAGAGCTTGGAGCAGAAGACCTAGGAGATAAAAACCAGTGAAAAGTAATTAGAAAAATTCTTCACTCTTTGATCGGGACCATCCTGGCTAACATGGTGAAACCCCGTCTCTACTAAAAATACAAAAAACTAGCTGGGCATGGTGGTGGGCGCCTGTGGTCCCAGCTACTCGGGAGGCTGAGGCAGGAGAATGGTGTGAACCCGGGAGGTGGAGCTTGCAGTGAGCCGAGATCGTGCCACTGCACTACAGCCTGGGCAACAGAGCAAGGCTCTGTCTCCAAAAAAAAAAAAAAAAAAAAAAAAAATTCACTTCTTACTGAAGGAAAGAGAATAAAAGTAATTAGAAAAAACATATGGGTAAGATTACCCATAACTAGTATTTAAACAAATCGAGGGTTCAAGATGGATTCCGCCTCTCCATGAAGAATAAATACCAACTAACCCCACTTCTTACTCCCCTAAGGGAGAAACCTGGTCAATCTGGCTTTGGTCTGACACCCTCACACTGTTGTGGCTTAGGTCTAACCATCTCGGCTCCGTCTGTTTCAGCTGCATTTGCCAGCATCCCGCTCCTATTTCCTAACCTTCGACACTTTTAATGTCCGTATTTCTACAGTCTGTTTCAAGGCTCTCTAGGCCTTTCCTGTTGTGATCCTCAGAACTCTTCCACCCTCTACTCATTACCTGATTCTAAAACTACTTCCGCATTTTTTAGCTGTGTGTTACACCAGCACCCCACTCCTGGTACCACAATCCATTTTTTTTTTTTTCTATTTTTTTGAGACAGAGTCTTGCCCTGTCACCTAGGCTGGAGTGCAGTGGCGCGATCTCCACTCACTGCTGCAACCTCTGCCTCCCGGATTCAAGCAATTCGCTGCCTCAGCCTCCCGAGTAGCTGGGATTACAGGCACCTGCCACCATGCCTGGCTAATTTTTGTGCTTTTAGCAGAGACAGGGTTTCACCATCTTGGCCAGGCTGGTCTTGAACTCCTGATTTCGTGATCCACCTGCCTCGGCCTCCCAAAGTGCAAGGATTAAGGTGTGAGCCACCGCGCCCGGCCTCCATATTATTTTTCTAATGCTGCTGTCACAATTTACTAAAAGCTTAGCAGCTTAAAACATAGTTCTGTGGAAGTCCAGAAATCTGGTGGACTCGACCAGGTTCTCTGCTTAGGGTCTCATGGCTGAAATCACAGTGTTAGTGGCCGGGATCTTCTTAGGAGACTCTGGGGAAGAACCTGCTTCTGGGCTTGGTCAGGTGTTGGTAGAATCTGGCTGCTTGTGGCTGTTGGACTGAGGTTTCCTTGTGTGACCTCCTCCATCTTCAAGCCAACAATGAGACGTCGAATCCTTCCTGTGCTTTGAATCTCCCTGTCTTCTGCGTTCCATTCCTGTTTTTGTTTTTTGTTTTTTTTTCCTGAGACGGAGTCTCGCTCTGTCGCCCAGGCTGGAGTGCAGTGGCTCCATCTCGGCTCACTGCAAGCTCCTCCTCCTAGGTTCATGCCATTCTCCTGCCTCAGCCTCCCAAGTAGCTGGGACTACAGGCGCCCACCACCACACCTGGATAATTTTTTTTAATTTTTAGTAGAGACGGGGTTTCACCGTGTTAGCCAGGATGGTCTTAATCTCCTGACCTCGTGATCCGCCTGCATCGGCCTCCCAAAGTGCTGGGTTTATAGGCGTGAGCCGCCGTGCCTGGCTTTTTTTTTTTTTTTTTTTTTTTTTTTGAGATGGAGTCTTGCTCTGTCAGCCAGGCTGGAGTATAGTGGTGCAATCTTGACTCACTGCAACCTCTCCCTCTGGGGTTGAAGCAATTCTCTTGCCTCAGCCTCCTGAGTAGCTGGGATTACAGGCACCTGCCACCACGCCCGGCTAATTTTTGTATTTTTAGTAGAGATGGGGTTTCACCATGTTGGCCAGGCTGGTCTCGAACTCCTGGCCTCCAGTGACCTCTCAGAACAGAAAGTACAAACAGCTGTGGAACTTGCCTCCTGGGTTCCTGCCATTCTCCCGCCTCAGCCTCCCAAAGTGCTGGGTTTATAGGCATAAGCCACTGCACCCGGCCCCGTTTCTGCTCTTAAGGGCTCAAGTGATTACCTTGGGCCCACCCAAATAAGATAGACTCTATTTTAAGGTCAACTGATTAGCAGTGTCAATTCCATCTGTAAATTCCTTTTGTAGGGCAATGAGGGCTGAGGCTGGGACCATCTCAGCCACTTGGCCCCCAACCGCTCCATCCTTGGCCACCCCGTCCTGTTCTCAGAGCTTGCCTGGCACAGCTGGCAGCCGTGGATGAGCTGGAGGTGGGAGTTTGGTGCTGGGGGTGGGAACACCTGTGCTAGGGGCAGCCGCACCTTAGGAGGATCCCAAGACCCTCCCCGAAGGCTCACCTCGGCCGCCCTGCGGTGGTCGTCACCGTTGCCCAGCATGTGTGCGTCCACACCCAGACAGCGGAGGCTCCGTGCCAGCCCCTGCAGCATGTTGTCACACACCACGCGGAAGGCCCTGGCCGGGACCTGAGGGGCGGCGCCCTCAGCCACAGCAGCCACAGGGACCTGCGGTGAAGCCCTGGTCAGCAGTCCCACGGTCACCCCACCCAGCCCCTCACAGCCTCAGAGAGCGAGGGCCCTGAGGCTGTGTGGCCAGCTCTGTCTCTGTTTTATCTTCAGAAGAGGAGCACTGTGTGTGCTGTGCATAAAACAGCAGAAATGCAGACAACACGCAACAAAACCATCCCCGGGGGGCTCCGGTGCCGGTGCTGGGGGGTCTCCACGTGTGTGTTGGGGTGGCGTGAGTGCCCTACAGAGGGTGGGGATCACGGGGAGGGGGCTAGAGAGAGGGGTGGGGATCACGAGGAGGGGGCTAGACAGGGGGGTGGGGATCACGGGGAGGGGGCTAGACAGGGGGATCGGGGGGGGCTAGACAGGGGGGTGGGGATCACGGGGAGGGGGCTAGACAGGGGGGTGGGGATCACGGGGAGGGGGCTAGACAGGGGGGTGGGGATCACGGGGAGGGGGCTAGACAGGGGGATCGGGGGGGGCTAGACAGGGGGGTGGGGATCACGGGGAGGGGGCTAGACAGGGGGATCGGGGGGGGGCTAGACAGGGGGGTGGGGATCACGGGGAGGGGGCTAGACAGGGGGTGGGGATCACGGGGAGGGGGCTAGACAGGGGGGTGGGGATCACGGGGAGGGGGCTAGACAGGGGGATCGGGGGGGGCTAGACAGGGGGGTGGGGATCACGGGGAGGGGGCTAGACGGGGGTGGGGATCACAAGGAGGGGGCTAGACAGGGGGGTGGGGATCACGGGGAGGGGGCTAGACGGGGGGTGGGGATCACGGGGAGGGGTATATAGAGAGGGGTGGGGATCACAGGGAGGGGGCTAGACAGAGGGTTGGGATCACGGGGAGGGGGCTAGACAGGGGGGTGAGGATCACGGGGAGGGGGCTGGACAGAGGGGTGGGATCACAGGGAGGGGGCTAGACAGGGGGTGGGGATCACGGGGAGGGGTATATAGAGAGGGGTGGGGATCACAGGGAGGGGGCTGGACAGAGGGGTGGGGATTGGGGGGAGGGGGCTAGATGCTGCCTTGGGCCATGGGAGGAGGTTGCCAGGCCCAGTGTCAGGAGGGGACTGGGGCACTCAGGGGCACGGCTGCCTCCTGAGCAGTGGCCCCCCAGGCAAGGGCAGCCCCCATGACAGTCATGCAGGCAGTTCACCAGGACTTTGCTCCCCTCTCACTCCAGGGGCCGGGGGTCCAGTGTGGAGGAGCGGGGCCCCCTCCACACACTCTGACCCAGTGGCCTTGTCTCTGTGCAGGTCCTTGGTTTATGGACAGGGACCTCCTTCCCCAAGAATCCTGACAAACGGACCCTGCGGGGTTTCACCCACCTGCCTGGGTGCGGCTGAGGCTGATGCTTTCTGCAAGCCGGGTGGCTTCTGAGCCCCTGGTCTCTCTGTGTGCCTGGGCCTCCGGCTCCCGGCCAGGTCCTCCGACAGGTGGAAGCAGGCAGGCTCTCTGCACAGGGCTTGGTGCACCTCCAGCAGGCAGTAGGCATCAGCAGCTGTGTGGGGAGTCGGCCTCAGCCTCCTGGGGCAGAGGGCGGGAGGGCCGTGGGGCGTGAGGAGGGGTCAGTCCCACCTATCACCCCACACACCTGCATAGATGAGCTGCTCCTCACAGAGCGGCCGCCGGTCCCAGTTGGACAGCTGCTGCGTCTTGTCCAGGGCTGTGCCCAGCACCTGCTGCACCAGGAGGCTCAGGCCCCTCAGCCCCTTGGCCCTGTCTGTGCCTGAGGTTGGCATGTTTGTCACCCGCATCTGCTAAGACAGTGCCCTGCAGGGTGATGCGTCTGGCCCTGGAGGGAGCACAGCTCACCGCACCCACTCACACTGGCTCTGTGGGACTCTGGAGGAGGCCCCGCCCCCCTCCACCGACAGGAAGAAGGAGGGACACATCCGAGGGCAGGCTCCACGTGGGGGTTGCAGGCTGCAAGTACTGCACACCGGGGCCAGCTCTGGGTTCACACCTTCACCTCCAGGGGCTCCCTCCCGGAGCTCCTCCAAGTGGAACCCGGGGCTCAGGTCCGAGGAAAGGTGCCCTCGCACCAGATAAGGGCCCCACAGGGGCTCAGGGATGCCCGCGCCAGGAGGCTCTGCTCCCTCCCTGGGGACGCCAGATCCACCTCTGCCAGGCTCTGCTCGGGGGTCCTGGTGACTAAGGCTGAGCTGACAGGAATCCGGCAGGAGAAGCCCAGGGCCACTGGGAAGGTGTGGAGGGGCCCCAAGCAGCCCTCAAAACCCAGGCCCACTCGACGTCATGTGAGCGGCTCAGTGGGTGCCCACCTGTCTGTGCACCAGCAGCAGGTCCACACCACCCAGAATCTGCTTCTCCACATGGGCCAGGGCGGGGCAGGATGCGCCCAGGTTCTGCAGGTCCCCCACCATCCCGTAGCCTGTGGGCGGGAACCATCATGGGGGGGGCACCTGCAGGCGGGGACAGCACTGTCCCCGGACCCCAGGGTGCACCCAGCACCCTCCCCGGGGCGCACAGAGGGAAGGGTCAGGCAGAGGTGGGGGCTGCTTCTCTTCTGCACTGGGCAGGGGGCCCCAGGGCTTCACTCACCCAGCTTGGTGATAGAGGGGTCCGAGAGGAGCTGGGCCACCAGCCGGGAGAAGGCCTGGGCTCCCTGCCCTGTTGGTGGCTGCGAGAGTGCCAGGACGTCCAGAAGGAACACGCGGCCCTCCACGGCCACCTGCAGGAGTGACGGCCGAGGCCGGCCCCCAGCAACGAACACAGGTGTCCACTCCAGGTCTATACCAACTACTTGGTGGGGCTGTGGGCAGAAAGGGGCAGATGTGACCGTCAGGGCCAACTCGGCTCTGCAGCGACGGCAGCCTGGAGGGTCTGAGCAGCAATGTGAGCCTGGGCTTCAGGGAGACGCCCCTGCACCCCTGCATGCTTGTAGGGCTTGGGCTGTTGGGGGGCACTAAGACCAGTGCCCCAGCTGCCCCTTGCTTTCTGTGGCTGGACCAGAGAGGGAGGCCTGGCCTAGTGCCAAAGGCAGTGCTCATGTCAGGATGCACCCACGTCTCGTGCCCCATCTGTAAAACGGGGATCCCACGGCACCTTCCACAGGCTGGCAGGAGTGGGTAAATGCCAACACCCAGTGCCCAGCACCTAGCACCCAGCATCCCGGAGTCTCAGCAACACAGTGCGGGGAATGGCTGCCCTCACAGCAGCCCTGGGGCACCTGGCGGGCCCACGCCCAGAGGCCTTGCCTCTCTCCGAATGCCATGCTCCTGATGCTCCTCCAATGCCTGGCAGGGGGATCCCACCACCGGGCGCTGCCCTAGCAGCCGAGGGGCTCACCTGCAGGAGTGCACCCTCATATCTGGTCAGGTCTTCCCACGAGGCCAGGAGGTGGATGTTCTCCCTGGGGATGGGCAGCTGGTAGTAACGGTCCTTCACGTCCTTCACCTCCAGCCTCGAGTCAGCCTCAGCTGCCCTGGGAGGGGCAGAGCTGGTAGCGCCCCCATGTCCCTGGTCCCCCACTCACTCTGACCTCGGAGCAGGAGGGGAGCGTTTGGTGGGGGCATCTCGGGTCGTGGCTCCTCCTCCCACGCCGGCTCAGTCCAGCCCAGCGTGACCCCTGCTCCTGCCTCTCCTCCCAGTGGCTGCCCTCCCAGACCATAGGGCAGCCTGCTCCTCAGGGTCCCGCGTGGGTCGGGCTGGCCATGGATCTGGCTGCAGAGTCTGTGGGCTGGCAGCAGAGTAGGAGGGCTGGGCCCTGCTGTCTTGTGTGCTCTGTGTACAGCTGTGCTCTTTGTTTTGTCTTGATTTCTAATTCTCAAGCCACTGGCGTGCAGATTGGTGAGCTGTCGTCCCAAGGGTAAGGGCCATCCTGGGCGGAACCCACCCCTAGCTGGGGTCACCTGGCGGAGCTCACCTCCCCTGGAGACTGAGCTGGCGGAGTTCCAAAGCCACCGCAGCCGGCAGCCGCTCCTCGGGCAGTGAGAGGCCCATGGCACACCGGGCGGCCGTGACTGGGTCACCGTGGGAGACCAGCAGCTGAGACAGCTGCTCCTGAAGCCACGGGCTCTGCCCCACCAGGCCCTGTGGGGAGGGTGGCCGTGAGGATGGAGACGGGACGTTGCTGTGCCACAGGGCTCTGCCCCGAGGGACCCCCATAGACCCCGACCTTGCAGACTGGCTCTTAGCACTCGGGGAGGAGGGGCAGCCGTCTACCCCAGGCCTGCAGTGCCTGTCCTGCCTGAGGTCAAGGTTCCACAGGACCAAAGCGGCTGAGATAGAGGTGCTGAGGCAAAGGCTGTCCACCCCAGTATAGCCCTGGCTGGCCCTCCGGGTCTCCAAGCCTGAGGTGAAGGCTGCCCACCTCCGCTCAGCCCTGGCTGGCCCCTCCTGGCCTCCAAGCCTCCGCCGGCCCTCCTGCTCTCACCAGGCATCTGCCCCCACCCCGGGTCCCAGGAACCCGGGCGTGTTTTCTGGAGCACCTGCCCAGCCTGCCCCATCTCCACACTCCTCCTCTTGCCGGGGGAGACCCTCTGCCCCTTCCCTTCCTCCTCACTGTGTGGGGTTTGACTGGCAGGGCTTAGGAGGCTATTGGGCACCCATTCACCCACGGCCCAAGAGCAGACAGAGGGGTGCCCTCCGGGTGGCAGTGACCAAGGGGATCCCGAGAATCCTCATCCTCACCGGGGTGAGCTCTCTCCCACCCCTGCAGCCAGCCGCCTGTGGCAGCGCCCAGCCCAGGAGCAGAGGCACCCACAGGCCTGCAGGACCCTCGGCCCCCACCAGGAAATGCAGGGCCCAGCACGAGCGAGGGTCTCCCTCTCTGCACGGTCCCGGAGTCCATGGGTCCAGGATGGCCTTGGGTGTCAGGCGGGAAGGGAGGGGACCCGCCCGGGAGGCTGAGCTCCTGCACGACCTCCCGCCCCACGGCCTCGAGGAGGGTCCGCCTGCCCCGCTGGCTTCAGGCCCAGCAGCCCGAGGCTGCTTCCCCGGCGTGGGTTCCCACGTGGACGACAATATGTGGAAGCCGCCCGCATTCTTCAGGACGTCCGCTGCCCTTCCGGCCGGCTCCATGCTGGCACCGGCGGGGGGGCCCGGCCTTCCTCCTTCCGGCCTCACCCAGGCGCCCCGTACCTCTCTGGTGACTCTCAGCCCCCGCCCAGCCCCACAGGCAGCTCCGCTGGGCCGGTTCGGGTGGCACGGATGCTGCCGTCCGCCTGGAACGAGGCCCAGCAGGCTCCACCGATGCCCTCAGCTCCTGCTCAGGCCTCCGGGGCCTGGGGACCCCGCACCCGCCTGCCAGGCACGTGCCCCAACACGGGGTCGGGGTCAGCAGCCCCCGTGAAGGCCTCAGCTCTGCCTGCTGTTTTCAGGAGGCTCCGGGCCTGTGCCCCCAGGACAGCTGCCCAGGCAAGAGCACGAACTCACCCGCACGTGGTCAGCCCAGTTTTCCTGAGACAGGCTCTTCTGCAAAAGCAAACGGGAAGGGACAGTTGCCAGGCAGCTCCAGAGGCTGAACAGGGGCCTGGTGGGAGTTTTCCTCGACCCCTGGCAGGGTACATCCTTGTCAGAGCCCAGGTGCTCACCCACCGTGGTGCCACAGCCCAGAGCCAGGGCCCCACGGCCTCCCCTTCACCCAGGCCTGGCCCAGCTCGCCCAGCTCTGGGGTGAGAAGCAGCTCCTGCTTGGGACATCGGTGCAAACCCACAGTGCGCAGTGAGTATCCCAGGCCAAAGTCTGTGGCTCAGGCCATGGCTGGCCGCCCTCAGGACCCCTTCCTGCTCACGAACCTCCACAAACCGCTTGTGGCACAGGTGCCGCAGGGCCGCCAGGCGCTGCCACATGGCCGCATTGGGACACAGCGCTGAAAGGAAAGGCCAGCTCAGCACTGCGGGCTCAGGGCAGCCTCACCACGGCCTCCTTCTGGGGCAGGCAGGAGACGGGCAGGGGGGCCGAGCCTGCCTCTTCACCACCCTCCACCTCTGCCCCAGACCTCACCCCCTCCCCACCGCTTGGGCCTCTGCTGGGGTCCACCCCACTCAGCCTGGGGGTCCCGCCGGCCCCAGGCTCTCCCTTGCATGTGTGCGGCGGGCCCTTTCATCTGGGCCTCCCTCTGGGGCCTCCCTGTCTTTCCTCAGGGAGGTTCCTTCCTGGCGCTGGCATCTGCGTGTGTGCCCTGCCCTTCTCTCACTGGCAGGGAGAACCTCGTGGACAGAGCCGGATGCTCACTGTGGGTCCCGTGACTGGAGCTCCATGAGCGGCAGGGGCCCGAGGCCCACGCACGTCCACAGTCTCCGTCAGCCTCCCCTCCATACTCCACCCCAGAGCCTGAGGGGGCCCCGGGGAAGGCACCACGGTCTGGCCGAGCCCCTTCCCCCGAGGGCGTGGCAGCCAGTGGTGCTAACGGGCTGGCCAGTCCTCAGCGGGATGCCGACCGTTCAGCGCCCCGCCCACCCCCGCCCAGAATGCAGCCATGGGGAGCCGGGTGACCATCTGTCCTGAGGCCCCTGCCTGGCTCTGGCCCAACTTCACTGAGGGTCCCTGTGACACACACTCTCAAGACACGTGGTGCCCTTGCCAGCACTTGCCTCCAACACCTGGGAGCACCCTGTGGTGGGGACCCCATCTGCAGGCTACAGTGGGGGTCTGTGCGGTTTACAGCAAGGCCAGGGACAAGGGCTAACCAGGGAGACCAGCTTCCTGGAACACAGCCACCAGGGCACAAACTTCCAGCAGGGGCCTCGCCCAGGAATCTGCCACCTGCCCTGGGTCCAAGGGGGGATGAGGGCACCCGCCTCCCACCTTCCTCCTTCCCGGAAACGAGGCCTCTGCTACCCTCGTGCACTGGACACCCCAGGGGCCGCCACCTCTTTAAACCACGTGGCACCTCTGGGTAGCACCTACACAAAGCCCAATATACTTCTGAGAAAGGAGAAAGGAGGAAGGAAGGAGGAAGGAGAAAGGGAGGAAGGAGGAAGGAGAAAGGGAGAAAGGAAGGAAGAAGGAGAAAGGAGACAGGGAGAAAGGAAGGAGGAAGGGAGGAAGGAGAAAGGAGGAAGAGGGAAGGGAGAAAAGGAGGAAGGTGGAAGGAGAAAGGAGGAAGGAGGAAGGGAGAAAGAGAGGAAGGAGAAAGGAGGAAGGAGGAAGGAGAAAGGGAGGAAGGAGACAGGAGGAAGGAGAAAGGGAGGAAGGAGACAGGAGGAAGGAGGAAGGAGAAAGGGAGGAAGGAGGAAGGAGGAAGGGAGGAAGGAGGAAGGAGGAAGGGAGGAAGAGGGAAGGGAGGAAGGAGACAGGAGGAAGGAGGAAGGAGAAAGGGAGGAAGGAGGAAGGAGAAAGGGAGGAAGGAGGAAGGAGGAAGGAGAAAAGGAGGAAGGAGACAGGAGGAAGGAGAAAGGAGGAAGGAGGAAGGAGACAGGAGGAAGGAGACAGGAGGAAGGAGGAAGGAGAGAGGGAGGAAGGAAGAAGGAGAAAGGGAGGAAGGAGGAAGGAGGAATGGAGGAAGGAGAAAGGGAGGAAGGAGGAAGGAGAAAGGGAGGAAGGAGGAAGGAGGAAGGGAGGAAGGAGGAAGGGAGGAAGGAGGAAGGAGAAAGGAGGAAAGAGAAAGGAGGAAGGAGAAAGGAGGAAGGAGGAAGGACACAGGAGGAAGGAGGAAGGAGACAGGGGGAAGGAGGAAGGAGGAAGGGAGGAAGGGAGAAAGGGAGGAAGGAGGAAGGAGGAAGGGAGAAAGGGAGGAAGGAGGAAGGAGGAAGGGAGGAAGAGGGAAGGGAGGAAGGAGGAAGGAGGAAGGGAGGAAGAGGGAAGGGAGGAAGGAGGAAGGAGGAAGGAGGAAGGGAGAAAGGGAGGAAGGAGGAAGGGAGAAAGGGAGAAAGGGAGGAAGGAGGAAGGAGGAAGGGAGGAAGAGGGAAGGGAGAAAAGGAGGAAGGAGGAAGGGAGAAGTTACTCGGGGGCACAGCTGGGCAGCCCAGGTGTTGCTGCAAAGGCCCTTCCCTCAGGTCCAGACAGACGGGGGCAGCTTTCCTGACATTTCCATGCTTTTAGGCTTCATTTTGCCTGTGGGATACTGCGTCCAAAGGCTTCTGGATACAATACTGCATCGACAGAAGGGATTTGGGCTGTAACCATGCTGAGAACCTAGAAACACTGCAAAATCCAGATAAAACCCAAACTGCCAGCCAGGCACCAGCCTGCACCCTCCTGAGATTCAAGGGCCCCGTGGATGGGGCCTCAGTGCATCTTCCTGGCTCTTGCAGGGGGTCCTGGGAACAAAGGGGACCTGGCTTCCCTTGGTGTCCAATGACACAGGCAGGTGTGGCCATCAGCCTGTCCAGAGGGGTCTGGGAGGCGTGGCTGCGGAGTCCTGCGGACTTGGACTCAGCACTCACTCTCAGCTCTGCAGCCAGGCAGGAGGCAGGAAGCGCTCCCGGAGCCGCCTAGGTGGGCAGAGGAGCTCTCAGACCCGTGGGCTGCTCAGTGGCAGGGCCCAGGCCAGGCCCACCTTGCAGCCACTCTGGCATGAGCTGGGCAAGAGGCAGGGAGGGGCTCTTGGGGAAGGCTGGTCTTTGTTGGCACCTGAACAACAGGCAGCCCCAGTCACAGAACATGTCCCTGGCCACGCTTGGCGGCTCTCCCTGGCCTCCGGGGCAGAAATGCAGGGGGCCAGACTCACCCGGGGCTACGCCGTACCGCTCCTGCAGACGCAAGACCTGCCTGCTCAGCACCTTCGGACTCAGCTTCTCCAGGCTCAAGGAGGTCACCTCAGGGTACTGTCTGTGGGGAGAGAGAGACACAGCCTCTGTTGCTGTTTTAAGTTAATACATTTTAAGATTTTTGTTTTCATCAAAGTCATACGCATGCATAGTTCAAACCTCAAGTGAGGTTTATAGGAAAATGCAGGCATCACCCCCCAGCCCTGCCCACCCCATCCTTAGCACTTGCAGGTCGACGTTGAAATGGTTGTGCATTTGCCTCCACGTTTCCGGGTAACATCCTTGGATTGTGATCTCTTGATTACTGACTTCTGGGTGTTTGGTACTGACTTCTCCCCACGGAAGGTGGACTCCCAAATTAACAGTATTAGAGTTTTAGCTAAATCAGCACCTTCTCACTGGTGATATTCTGGCCGCGTAACGGCCTCAACAGCTCAGCCTTCTGCTGCTGCTTTCAGGGTTGATGCTTCTCTGGCTCTGTTGTCTCTCAGTTTCCTGTCCTGGTCCCTTGACACTTGGCTCCTCCTGCCCCTCCAGCCACTCTCTAGCTCCTGCCCTGCACGGTCCTGGGACTGACCCCCGCCGTGCCCTGGTCCACACCCTCTGACCTCCAGGTAGTGGTGAAGCTCAGCTGTTGGGTGTTTCCCAAGATAAGGTCCACGGAGTACTTTTGGAGCTGTGCACCTCCAGGGTCTGGGCCTGCTGCACACCAGCTTGAGAGTTCAGTGGAGCCAGGACTTCTGGGTTGAGATGACGCTCCCTTAGCACAGGCAGGCTTTGCTCCCAGAACTGCTGTTGAGACCCCAGAACCCGTTCCTCTTTCTGCCCCTCTGATGTGACCTGCTCTTCTGGAGGTTTTGAGGCTCTTCCATTTTCACTAGTGTTGAGAAATTTCATGACGATGTGCCCCCCCAGGGGGTCTCTCTCCACCCCCCTTCGGCCACTCCACAAACCTGCCAAGTCCGGTTCCCGTAGGGGCTCCCGTGGCCTCGCGTCTGGAAACCCGTCAGCGACGAATTACTTAGGAATTTCCTTCCCTGCTCTCCCTTCTTCCTGGAGTCCCCGTTATTTGTATGTTGGACCTTCTTGACGGCATCTCCAATTTTAAACATCTTTTCTCTGATTTTCCTTCTCTTTATGTATTTTGTGCTACTTCTTGGAAGACAACTTCAAATTTATCTTCCAAACCTCCCACTGAGCTTTCATTTCTCATCCTGTCCTTCATCCACCAGGTTCGGTCCTACAGTCTGAAAGCTCTTTCTGGGGGAACCCCACCTCCACTTCACAGACACAGTATCTTCCAAAGATCCTGGTTACAGCGTTTGTACTTTTAAGTTTTCTTTTGCTTCCTCCAAGCTCCAGCTTAGTACTAGTCAGGGTTCTCTAGGGGGACAGAATCCATAGGATATATATACATATATATAAGTAATATATATAGATATATTTTATATCTATCTATCTATCTATATATATATATAGTGAGTTTATTATTAACTCACACAATCACAGGGTCCTAAAATAGGCCATCTGTAAGCTGAGGAGCAAGGAGAGCCAGCCCCAGTCTCAAAGCTGAAGAACTTGGAATCTGATGTTCAAGGGCAGGAGGCATCCGGCACAGGAGAAAGATGTAGGCTGGGAGGCTAGGCCCATCTCGCCTTTTCACGTTCTTCTGCCTGCTTTATATTCTAGCCTTGCTGGCAGCCGACTAGATGGTGGCCCCCAGATTGAGGGTGGGTCGGCCTCTCCCCGTCCACTCAGTCGAAGGTGAGTCTCCTTTGGCAACACCCTCACAGACACACCCAGGATCAATACTTTGCATCCTTCCATCCGATCAAGGTGACACGCAGTGTTAACCATCCCCGTGCGTTACTGTCAGCGCACCTGTGGCTGGCGAGAGGCCCCCACAACCCTGACTGCTCCTGCCCAACGCTGCCCTACAGAGGAGCTACCTCCTTGTGTGCACGGTGTGGCCTGGCAGCCCTGGAAGGCCAGAGGTACTGTCGGCTGAGAAGCGTCTGTGCACCTCCAGCAAGGGTCTCACCTGTATCCTTCTGGTTTCAGCACGGAGCCCCAGCCCCGTCCTCAACCGTGCCACTCACAAAGGCCCCCTGGAGACCCTGTTTCCAGCCCAGCTTCTTGGAGGAATCTGGGCCTCCACTTCCTGTGCCTCCCTGAGGCTCCGAAGCCAACTGGCTTCTTGCATTTGCGGTTCCGCACTCTCAGGCCTCTGAGGACTGTCGCCACCTGGACATCTGCCTTCCAGGTTCCAGCTCCCATCTCCCCTCTTATTCTCTTGAAATTTTTGTCTTCATTTTAAAGCAAAGAGGCAATAGATGCTTGTGTTTAAATGCCACTTTAAACTGTAAGTCCTACTTAAAACTTTTTAAAAAGTTAAATATATATATTTGACACTCTGTCCCCCAGGCTGAACTGCAGTGGTATGATCAAGGCTCACTGCAGCCTCAACCGCCTGGCCTCAAGTGATCCTCCCACCTCAGCCCCCTGAGTAGCGAGACTATAGGCATGCACCACCATGGCTGGCTAATTTTCGTATTCTTTGTAGAGACGGGGTTTTGTCATGTTGCCTAGGCTGGTTTCAAACTCCTGGCCTTGACTGATCCTCCCACTGCACCTGGCAAGTCCCACTTTTTTTTTTTTTTTTTTTTTTTGAGACAGAGTCTCGCTCTGTTGCCTAGGCTGGAGTGAGTGGCGCGATCTCGGCTCACTGCAAGCTCCGCCTCCCGGGTTCCCGCCATTCTCCTGCCTCAGCCTCCCGAGTAGCTGGGACTACAGGCGCCCGCCACCACACCCGGCTAATTTTTTGTATTTTTAGTAGAGACGGGGTTTCACCGTGTTAGCCAGGATGGTCTTGATCTGACCTCGTGATCCACCTGCCTCGGCCTCCCAAAGTGCTGGGATTACAGGTATGAGCCACCGCGCCCGGCCTAAGTCCTGCTTTTTAAGATAAACTATTGGCCGGGCGCGGTGGCTCAAGCCTGTAATCCCAGCACTTTGGGAGGCCGAGGCGGGTGGATCACGAGGTCAGGAGATCGAGACTATCCTGGCTAACATGGTGAAACCCCGTCTCTACTAAAAATACAAAAAAACTAGCCGGGCGTGGCGGCGGGCGCCTGTAGTCTCAGCTACTTGGGAGGCTGAGGCGGGAGAATGGCGTGAACCTGGGAGGCAGAGCTTGCAGTGAGCTGAGATCCGGCCACTGCACTCCAGCCTGGGAGACACAGCGAGACTCTGTCTCAAAAAAAAAAAAAAAAAAAAAAAAGATAAACTATTTACTGAGGGTATAAGTGACACATGGTAAGGTATGCCAATGATGGGTGCAAATACACTGGTAAACCCACTGCCCAAATCTCAACATAGAACGTTCCAGGCCAGGTGCAGTAGCTCACGCCTGTAATCCCATCACCTTGGGAGGCTGAGGCGGGAGGATGGCTTGAACCCAGGAGGTTGAGGCTGCAGTGAGCTGTGATTGCGTCCTTGCACTCCAGCCTTGGTAACAGAGTGAGACCCTGTCTCTAATGTAAAATTTAAATAAAGGACATTCCAGCACCCCAAAGTTTCTCCCGTGTCCATCTCTGTGTGTCCCCATCCCACACTTCTCTGACTTCTATGGCCAGAGATGATTTGCCTGATTTTGAACTTGATACAAACGGAATGATAGAATAGGGACACTTCTGCCACTTTTGGATCTGGTTTCTTCCATGCAGTCTCTGTCCACACTGCTGAGTGTGACGAGGTTTAGTCTCTCACAGCTGGGTTTGTGAACCGTGATCACTGCATCCACTCTGCTGGGCTGGGGACTAGGGCTGGTCCCAGGTTTCAGAGATGACGACTAAAGCTGCCACGACTGCGAGCTTTTGTGAATAATGAGCTCATTTCTCTTGGGCATATGCTAAGTGGACTTGGACAACATACGTCATAGGGTTGGCATACGTTTTTTTTGCTTTAGTAGAAACTGCTAAATAATCTTCTGAAGTGTCTGCGACAGTGCACGTCCCACCAGCAGTGTGTGAGAGTGCTGGTTGCTCCATGTCCTTGCCAACACTTGGTATGTTCAAATTTTAAATTTTAGCCTTTCTGATAGGAGGTAGTGGTATTTCGTTGTGGCTTCATTTGCATTTCCCTGATATTAATGGTGCTTAGCAACTTTTCCTACACTTATTGGCTATCTGGATATCCTCTTTTGTGACGTGCTTATTCAAGTCTTTTGCTCATTTAAAAACTTGGTTTGTCTTTTATTGTTTATTTGCTTTGTAGGTTTTTTGCTTAAAAAATATTCTGGATAAGTCTTTTGTAAGATATGTACTGTAAATAATCTTCTCTTGGTCTAGAAGTTGCCTTATCACTCTCTCAATGATGTCCTTTGATGTCCAGAAGGTATTAAGTCAAATTTGTCATTCTCTTATGTTATTCTTTTTTTTTCTTTTTCTTTCTTTTTTTTTTTTTTTTTTTTGAGATGGAGTCTCACTGTGTCACCCAGGCTGGTGTGCAATGGCACGATATCAGTTTACTGCAACCTCTGCCTCCCAGATTCAAGTGATTCTCCTGCCTCAGCCTCCTGAGTACCTGGAACTACAGGCACCCACCACCATACTCAGCTAATTTTTGTATTTTTAGTAGAGACGGAATTTCGCCGTGTTTGCTAGGCTGGTCTCGAACTCCTGACCTCAAGTGATCCACCTGCCTCAACCTCCCAAAGTGCTGGGAATACAGGTGTGAGCCACCGCACCCAGTCTTTATTCTTAGTGATTTTATATCCTATTTGAGCAAGTTTTATTGCAAGTATAAAAACTACAATTGACTTTTATAAGCTTACTTTGTAACCAGTGATCTTGCTAAATTTACTTATTAATTCTAATGCTTTATTTGTAGATTTTTTGGTTTTTCTTCCCTACATATAAAAACATATCTTCTGAGAAAATGACAGTTGTTTCTTTGTACCTGGTCTTTGTACTTATTTTCCTGCCTACCAAGGACCCTGGTGTGGGTCCTTGGTACAGCATTGAATAAAAACAGCAGTTCTCAGACATTAGGCAACAGGTGGCTCAGGGCAGTGATGCCCGAGTGATGGGAAGGGAGGCTGCCAATCACCCCCTTTTCCCTCCTGGAGAAACTTTCCAGCAACATGCGAGGGAAGGGGAACCCAAGAGACACCGGGTGCTTCCCTGAGTTTGCAGAGAAGAGATGCCCAGAAAAAGAGCTGTGGAGCTCTGCAGGGAGCGCCCTCGAGAACTCACCCAAGTGAAGAGCACCCTGCGTGCAAGGAGATCACACAAAGCGGAGGAAGAGCCACCTGAACACATCACAGGCAAGTTTTCAAGCCTTACAAAGAGCTGGGAATAGGATCTGCTCCCAAGACCCAGAGTTTAAAAAGCTTCCTAATTGGCAGGGCATTGACTATAGTTTTTTTTTTTTTTTTGAGACGGAGTCTTGCTCTGTCGCCCAGGCTGGAGTGCAGTGGCCGGATCTCAGCTCACTGCAAGCTCTGCCTTCCGGGTTTACGCCATTCTCCTGCCTCAGCCTCCCGAGTAGCTGGGACTACAGGCGCCCGCCACCTCGCCCGGCTAGTTTTTTGTATTTTTTTGAGTAGAGACAGGGTTTCAACGTGTTAGCCAGGATGGTCTCCATCTCCTGACCTAGTGATCCGCCCGTCTCGGCCTCCCAAAGTGCTGGGATTACAGGCTTGAGCCACCGCGCCCAGCCAACTATAGTTCTAAGAAGGCTTTTGCCTCAGAAATAGGGGAAAGTTAGGCCGGGCACGGTGGCTCATGCCTGTAATTCCAGCACTTCGGGAGGCCGAGGTGGGCGGATCACAAGGTCAGGAGATGGAGACCATCCTGGCTAACATGGTGAAACCCCATCTCTACTAAAAATACAAAAATTAGCCGGGCGTGGTGGTGGGAGCCTGTAATCCCAGCTACTCGGGAGGGTGAGACAGGAGAATGGTATGAACCTGGGAGGCAGAAGTTGCAGTGAGCCGAGATCACGCCATTGCACTCCAGTCTGGGAGACAGAGTGAGACTCTGTCAAAAAAAAAAAAAAAAAAATTACCAGGCATGCAGAGAAGAGGAAATATGAGGCAAAATGTGATGAATAGAAACTGACCTAGAAATGACATAGATCATAGAATTACTGCAGGACAAAAAGACACAAATCACCAGCACTGGGAATGAGAGCACTGACATCACCACAGAGTCTACAGGTAACAGGAGAATATTATGAACAACTTCAAGCCAGTAAGTTTGACAACTTAGATAAAATGGACAAATTCCTTGAAAAACAAAAACAACCAAAGCTCATTCAAAAAGACATAGGCCATCTGAATAGTCCTATTTTAAGGAAATGGGTTTTCCGTTAGAAGTAATGCCAACTGCACACAGTTTTCCCAGAAAATTGAGAGGCAAGGGAATAATTCCAAGCTCATTCTATCAGGCAAGCATTTTTCTGATACCAAAAGTAAACATATATTACAAGAAAAGACAATAATAGACCAAGATCCCTCATGGACATGGATACAAACATTCCTAACAAAATTTAAGCAAATGGAATAAAATTACCCCAAAGATAATACCTAATGGCCAAGTGAATCTATCCCAAAATTAACTGATCAAAAAAGAAAAACCATGTGTTCATCTCAATAGAAAAGTCATTTTTATAAATTCCAGCATACATTTCTGATAAAAATTCTAAACAAACTAAGCATAGAAAGGAACTCCCTTCTTTTCTTTTCTTTTCTTTTGATAGAGTCTCACTCTGCCCCTGGAGTGCGCTGGTGCAGTCACAGCTTACTGCAGCCTCGACCTCTTGGGCTCAAGGGATCTGCCCCACCTTGGCCTCCCAAAATGTTGGGATTCCAGGTGTGAACCACTGTGCTCAGCCCCTTTGCCCATTTTAATTTGGGTTGTTCATTTTCTTACTGCTGAGTTTTGAGAGATCTCTGTATATTTTGGATAATAGTCTTTTATCCCACATCTTTTTCAGATATTTTCTCCCAGTCTGTTGGTGTCTTCTCACTCTGTTGTTGTTGTTTTGAGATGGAGTTTCACTCTTGAAGCCCAGGTTGGAGTGCAATGGCATGATCTGGGCTCACTGCAACATCTGCCTCCTAGGTTCAAGTGATTCTCTTGCCTCAGCTTCCTGAGTAGCTGGGATTATAGGCATGAGCCACCACACCCGGCTAATTTTTGTATTTTTAGTAGAGATGGGATTTCACCATGTTGGCCAGGCTGTTCTCAAACTTCTGACCTCAGGTGATCCGCCTGCCTCAGCCTCCCAAAGTGGCTGAGATTATAGGTGTGAGCCACTGCATCCAACCATGGTGCAATTTCTTTCTTAAATGTTTGAAAAATTCACTACTGAAACCATTTGGGTTCTAATAAAGTTTTCTCTGTGATAAAGCTTTAAACTGTGGATTTAATTTGCTTACTAGATATATAGGACTATTTAAATGTTCTATATTTTCTAGTGTCAGTTTTGGTAAATTGTATTTTTCAGGAATTTGGTCTATTACATCTAAATGGTCAAGTATGTTTGCATTAAGTTGCAAACAATATCCCCTTACGACCACTTTAATGTCTATAGGGTCTGTAACAATGTCCCCCCTTTCATTCTTGATGTTGGTCACTCACATTTTTATCTGTTTCTTTCTTAGCATCCCTTGATGATCTATGCCTGAATCAGTTACTTTATGGAGAGTTGCAATATGGTGATTTTTAATTTTGTCATTCCTTTTTCTTTTTTTTTTTCTTTCTTTTTTTTCTTTTTTCTTCTTTTTTGAGACGGAGTCTCACTCTGTCACCCAGGCTGGAGTGCAGTGGCCTGATCTCAGCTTACTGCAAGCTCCGCCTCCCGGGTTCCTGCCATTCTCCTGCCTCAGCCTCCCGAGTAGCCGGGACTACAGGCGCCCGCCACCGCACCCGGCTAGTTTTTTGTATTTTTTAGTAGAGATGGGGTTTCACCGTGTTAGCCAGGATGGTCTCGATCTCCTGACCTCGTGATCCGCCCGTCTCGGCCTCCCAAAGTGCTGGGATTACAGGCTTGAGCCACCGCGCCCGGCCTGTCATTCCTTTTTCATGTTAGCTGGAAGATGTTGTAAAGAAGAGCTTTCCTCCCTGCTTCCCTTGGGCATCACTGTGGACTCGTGGACTTTTAAAAGTCAAAGTGTTCTACTCCATTACCATTGTCATTTCTGTGCTCAGTCTATTCTCTGAAAAGCCCTTGCTTCTTTCAGTGGAGAATGGCATTTGGTGACTGAGCTGGCAGCCAGGCATGCCCATTGCTATGGGGTGCCATTGCATCCAGGCCCTTTCAGAGCACAGAGCTAGGAAACATCTTAAAAATCGTTACTTTAGGGAAGGTGCGGTGGTTCATGCCTGTAATCCTAGCACTTTAGGAGGCCGAGGCGGGAGGATCACCTGAGGTGGGCGGATCACCTGAGGTCAGGGGTTCGGGACCAGCCTGGCCAACATGGTGGAACCCTGTCTCTACTAAAAATACAAAAATTAGCTGGGTGTGTTGGTGCATGCCTGCAATCCCAGTTACTTGGGAGGCTGAGACAGGAGAATCATTTGAACCCGGGAGGTGGAGGTTGCAGTGAGCCAAGATTGTGCCACCACACTCAAGTCTAGGCAACAGAGGCTTTGTCTCAAAAAAAAAAAAAATCATTAATTTAAACCAATATCTCCAATGAAATCTAACACTGCAGGGTTTTTCTCACCCTCCCAGTTTCCATGTATATTTCTTTTCTTCCCAATTAGATCCCCTGGTTCCCACCTCCATCAATGCATTCACTGTTTTCTTCTATGTCTTTTTCTTTTTTTTTAGACGGAGTCTCGCTCTGTTGCCCAGGCTGGAGTGCAGTGGCACAATCTCAGCTCATTGCAAGCTCCGCCTCCTGGGTTCACTCCATTCTCCTGCCCCAGCCTCCCAAATAGCTGGGACTACAGGCACCCGCCACCGTGTCCGGCTAATTTTTTGTATTTTTAGTTACAGACAGGGTTTCACCGTGTTAGCCAGGATGGTCTCGATCTCCTGACCTCGTGATTCACCTGCCTTGGCCTCCCAAAGTGCTGGGATTACGGGTGTGAGTCACTGTGGCCGGCCCTATGTCTTTTATTTTTTTTTAATGTAATAGGATCGATGGCAACTGACTATGTGCTCACCTGTGCCTGGCCTGGCTCTGTGTGTGCCCTGCCTGCTCCCTCTGATGAAACGTCTTAGCAATGCTTTGAGTCAGGTGGACTCAGCCCCATTGTGTGAATGAGGAAACGAACTCAGAAAGTGGAAGTGACTTGCCCATTGATCTAAGGGAGGACAAGGGGAGGAGGATGGGCCCGGGGTGGCCTGACATCCAAGTCTAGGCCTGTGACTCTCCAGTAAGATGACCCTGGGGCTGTGTGGGGCATGGAGGCCGGGATCTGCCTGCCAGTGGATGGGCCCTGGAGCCTTCACAGACCTTTCAGCTTGCTTCACTCTTGGAGCACCTTGACCAGATACACAGCAGGAAGCCCCTCCCCTCCCAGATGTCATCCCTCATATCACGCACACACACACACACGCGCGTGCGCACACGCACACATGCATAGACATGCACATGCACACCTGCAGGCACACAAATGTACACACACACATGCATGTACAGACCTGCAGGCACACACACGTACACACACACATGCATGTACAGACCTGCAGGCACACACACGTACATACACACATGCATGCACAGACATGCACATGTACACCTGCAGGCACACACACGTACACACACGCATGCATGCACAGACATGCACATGTACACCTGTGTGCACACACACGTACATACACACATGCACGTACAGACCTGCAGGCACACACACGTACACACACGCATGCATGCACAGACATGCACATGTACACCTGTGGGCACACACACATACACACACGCACACACATGCATACATACAGACCTGCACAAACATGAACACAATGCATGCACAGATACGCATGCACACACATGCATACACATGCACACCTGCAGGTACATACACATGCACATACACACATGTACACACACATGCACACACAGACACACACACGCACAACTGCAGGCACACATACATGCGCACACACGCATACACCACATGCACACAGAGACACACACACATACACACCTGCAAGCACACACACGTACACATCATATGCATGCATACACACCCGCACAAATATGAACACAATGCACATACAGATATGCGTGCACACACACACGCACACCTGCAAGCACACACATACATGCACACACACATGCACACACACATGCACACACACGCATACCTGCAGGCACACATAAACGTGCAAACACACATATCACATGTGCACGCGGAGACACATGCACACACATGCACACCTGCAGGCACACACACACATGCACATGTGCACACACATACACACACAGGCACACGGTTTCCCTGAATCCATACAGGCACCATATGGGCTCCTTGTCAGGTGCTGCCTTTTCTCTGTAATTGCTGACAGATGTCACACACCAAGTGCTTCCAAAAACTTTATTAGATGAAAGAACAAAGGAATGAATGAACAAATAAGCAGTATGGTGGCCGTGTCTGTATAAGAAGAGCCACTGTGGAGAATTATTTTTGTTCTTCTAAGAGCAGTTAACTCTTTTCACTTGGGAGAAGAGGGCTGTGCTGCTGCCAGCCCCAGCCTCTCCTCTCCAGAGGCAGCTGCTCCGGCTGCAGTCACATGGTAGCTGTGACCCAAACACCAGAACCTCCTGGGGAGAGCTCACATCCCACATGCCTGCTGCCCCCTCATACTCCCTTCCCTAACCAGGGCTCCCAGGATGCCATCTGGTGCCAGCTGCCAGTGCCCCGCGGAACTCACCTGGCAACGTCCTTGATGTCAAAGCCGGGCTGGCACCAGGAATCCATGAGGGCCAGTAGCCTCCTCTGGAGGTCCGGGAAGCCAGCCATGTAGCGCTCCACGAGGGCCACCTTGTCCTGGAGGAGCAGTGGGACGCTCATCTGCAGGGGGACACATGGTCAGGCCACAGCCTCCACCATCTCAGCCAAAACCTGACTCACCTCCAACCCAGAGAGAGCGGCCAAAGTATCAGAACGAAAGGGCCCCGGAGGCCGTCCAGGGCCAGCAGTGCTCGCCCAGCCTGAACTGGCGCTCACACACACCCACCCCAGGCTCCTGGTGGGCTCTGTGGCCATCCCCATCTCCATGGTGAAGGCCTGGAGGCCCTAAGAGGCAAGGGGCGCCCTGGGGAAGCTCATTTGTCACCAAATGTGAGGAGGCAGGACCGAGACAAACCACCGGCAGTAGACCTGGCAGCCCGGAAATGCTCCTCATGGCACAGGATACCAGCACTGTCTCCCGAGGAGGACTGCAAGACCCACACACTGTCGGTGCCTTCAGGAGGCCCTGAGGGAGTCCCTGGCTGTGGCGCTGGGCCTTGGGGCACACCAGCCATTCCCTCAGCAAGAACCAGTTCCCTCAGACAAAGCCCCTCAAGGAAGGCTCCTCACCTCCCTTCCCCCACCGCCTCTGCCCCACAGGTGAGGCTGCCTGGCGCCGACCGCATGGGGCCCACCTGCCCGCCAGTGCCTTGGGGCACAGTCCTCAGGCAGAATCCGAAGCCCCGAGTCCTCTCTGGCCCCAGCTCTTGCAGACGTGGAGTCTGCACCCATCGCCCAGAACACAGCCCCGAAAGCCTTGGTGTAGACACACCCCGTCTTTAGGGAGACCGGTATGCATCCTGTCCCCACCTGGCTCTGCCCGAGTGGTGCTCACCCCCCTCCCCCGCCCCGCCCCTGCTTAACCAGCAGGTTCCACCTGCGTCCCTGTGACAGGGACAGATTCCCAGTGTAGGAGCTTGGATCTGCCATCCCTGAAGACACTGTGGGTTCGAGGACTGTGTCATCTGTCCAGAAATTCAGTTAGACCAGTGACTGCTTCCCCCAGCCACTGCGCAATGGAGATGTGCAGCAGAAGAGGGTCCCAGAAGCACATGGGCTGTGTGTCCTCGAGGCACCTGGTACCCACTCCAGGGAAGGGGTGGCACCAGCACACTCAGGGCTTTGGGGCACAGTCGGACACAGGGTGCCTGTATGTGCGGCTACGTCTGATTTGAGGTCAGCCCGCGAGGAGGATGGCGGTTTAGGGGGCTCTTGAGGCCCTCCCCGGTCCCCGATGGCCCTGCTCTCCCCCCTGTGGCTTGGTGGACTCCCCACCTCCACCAAACACTGTTTCTAGAGACCTGGGCATTATCCAAGTTTGAACCCAAACAATTTACATGAGAAAGACGTTCACCTTTTCAACATCAAGTTCTGGCTGCAGCTTCAACGTCGTGCCCAGCATGACTGCCTGGCAAACACAAAGGCAGCAGATTACTCAGGGCCTGGGAGGGGGCCAGGCAGCACCACGGGTTGGGGGGGCTACCACCCTTTTGCACCGGAGCCTGGTCACTGAGGGCGGAGTGCAGGGCCTTCCCGTGTCCAGCCACGTGGCCCTCAGGCTGATGGGCGGGGCCTGGCAGACAAGCCCCCCTGTGGTGAGCCAGGCCTTGCATGGGCTGGGACAGGTGGGAGGCCTGGGCTTGGCCTGGATGGGGCAGCAGGGACTCATGGGGGTGCTGGCCACACAGCCTGGGTCCCAGGGCCTTGCTCAGGAATTGCTGATGAGCTGGAGGAAGGATAGGAGGTGGGGTCAGGGCAAGGGCAAAGCCGTGACCTTCCACATGACCCATCTGCGGGGCCCAGAACACAATGGTGCCTGCAGTGGAGGGGCCAAGACCGAGGACTCCCAGCCTCAGCGCACCCTAAGGCCTGGGGGGTCCTAGCCCTTCCCACAAGGCGGGAGACAGGCACCCCGCGAGCGCCCCAAGGCCACACGGCTGCCATCGGGGCACGGCCGGGCCCTGACCGCCTGCACGTACCGCGGGCCTGAGCTGCTATTAATAATTTCCATAAGCCGCGCTCCCATAACCAGCAAAAATGACCCACGAGAGCAGCCCGCGGAGCATCGGCGCCCTGCCCCCACGCAGCCCAGAGAAAGGACCAAAATAGCGGCCTGGGAAAGCCTCGAGCCCGGCTTCCAGCCCCGGTGCACAGGGTGGGGGCGCAGGGCCGGGGGCCTTTCCCTGCGCAGCGCTGACCCGGCGCCTCCACTGTCTGGCCAGGGTCCAAGAGACTAGGCCTCCACCAGGCCCGCAGGGCGCAGGGCCCGGCGCGGGGGGTCTCAGGGCCGTGGGGAGGGTCGAAGGGCCGGGGCGGGGCCTCAGGGCTGTGGGGTGGGGCGCCTGGCCCGGGGAGGAAGTCTCAGGCCCGTGGGGAGGGGCGCAGGGCCGGGGGGCGGGTGGGGAAGGGGTGCAGGGTCCGGGGCTGGGTGCGGGGGAGTCTAAGAGCCGTGTGGGGTGGGGCGCAGGGCCCGGGGAAGGGGTCTCAGGGCTGTGGGGAGGGGCGCAAGGCCCGGGGCTTGGGGGTCTCGGAGTCGTGGGGAAGGGAGCAGGGCCGGGGCGGGGTCTCAGGGCTGTGGGGAGGAGCGCGGGGCCCGGGGCGGGGTCTCAGGGCCAAGGGGAAGGGCCTCAGGGCCGTGGGAAGGAGCGCAGGGCTGGAGAGGGGCACTGGGCCACCACTTGGGGAGGGGCGCAGGGCCTGGGAGGTGGGCTTAGGGCCGCGTGCATGGGCGCAGGGGCCACCACATGGGGACCACCCCAGCAGTGACACCCACAGCTTCACACAAGGGCTCTGACCCCTTCTGGACTAGGGACCCCCTGAGAAGCTGCCAGAGCTCGGGAAGGCAGGAGTGCAGGCCTGGACCTTCACCGCGTTCAGAACCACAGGGTGGTCACAGCCCACCCTCGCTCTGCTCCTCCTGCCCCATGTGGGCATTGTCAGGTGCAGCGGGGTGAAGGATGGGACTGTGCCCGTCACGTCCTTGGGACCAGGCCCTCAGCAGGTGACACTGGGACCAGGGAGGCTGGGGGCACAGCAAGGGGCAGGTGGCCAGGGCCTCTCCTCACCGCTGCTGCCCCCGGCCTGCCTCTGAGGACAGACTTCAGGCTCCAGGTCCCAGCCCTCGGCGGGCCCCGCCCATCCAGGAACCCCTCTGAGCCCAAGAAGGAGGCCTCAGGCTTGGGGAGGAGCCTGGGCGGGGCTGGGTGTGGGCTGTGTTCCCCAGCTGGGCGGCTTCTGCCTCCCTGTCCTGCACACTGCAACCCCATCAGAGGGGGTTCAAGGTGCCCAGCTCAGCCCTTCTCTTCTCCACAGCCATTCAGAGCCCAGGGTTAACAGGTGTCCGGACCTTTCTTTCTAGGCCCGCAGGAGCTCTCTGGGCACCCGGGGCCTCTTGAGGCCAGGTGGGCTTTCTGGCCATGCAGGGGTCCTGGGGACCCCCAGCCTCTCTCTGTGTCCGCATTTTGTACCTGGAGCCTGGTGGAGGCTCTGTGACCTGGCAGCTCAGGGGACAGGACAAGGATGGAGTCCCTCAGCTCCACCCTGGAAAGGGCAGAGCCCAGGCTTCCTCATGGGCAGCCTTGGTGACAGGGGTGGAGGGCTGGGGGGTGGCAAGCAGCAGACCCACCCCTTCCAGGAAGCTCCCTGGCCGGCCGGACCCCCATCTCAGGCTTCGGGGGCCCTGCACGGCTCCTTCATTGCGGTGGTGCCTGGCTCAGAATCAGTGTCTGGTCATTTCTGTCTGCACTTCCCTGAGAGGATGGCGTACAGCTGCCCACTGTCCACGCCTGGCCACTTGGGAAACTCAGCAGCCACAAAAAGGTCACCTGGCCCCAGAGCCAGGCCCAGGGAGCAGACAGCAGAAGGTGAAGAGTCCTGGACCCCATGGGAGGAACGAGCCCGGGGCTGGGTCACGAGGACAGATGGGGCAAACTGGGCCCCTCTGCACCAGGCAGACCTCCCCGACCTCTGCTGCCAGAGGATGGGCGGCATCCACCCGGAAGACAGAGATGAGGCTGTCCAGCTGGCCGGGTCAGGGTGGGGCTGCAGAAACCTGTAGGAAGGCCCAGGAGCTGCTGCTTTCAGGGGGAAAAAAAAAAAAAAAAGAGAGAGAAAATGCGGAGGGGTTGTGGTGCCAACCATCGGGAAGGGCATTCCCCGGCTCCCCTGGGCCCCCCACTCTGAGGGGCAGGAAGGCTGGGCAGGTGCCCAGGCTGGAAGGCCGAGGACCCCAGCGACAGCCCTGCCTCCCACCTCTGCGTGGGCCTGGAGCCAAGGGGGCCTTTTTTTTTTTTTTTTTTTTAAAGCAAAGCTATCTTTTTACCTTGATAAGCTGTTTAAAAAATGTAAATAAAATAACTCAGCGGACAAAAGCAGGCATTCATCCCGCCCAGGCCAGCCGCTGCCCTCGACATGAAATATCGCAGCACATTGAGTCGTGAGTCCCGGCTAATCCGAGCGGACAGGCCTGAATGCGGCCCCTTTCGGCCGGGCGCGGCGGTGAGCAGTGGAGCATGCATTGCCTGCCGGGCGGCCCCGCTCGGGGACAATGGCTTTCTTCGCAGAAGGGGCCTGTGCGGGACAAGACCCCCTTTGTGTGGGGATTCCTGCTTCGGAGTGCGAGGGAGGCGCATTCAGCCGGCCCCAGACAGTCTTTGAAAGGCTCTGTAACAGAAGACGGCCCGAAACACTAGCCTGCCTTCTGCCTCCCTGCACTCTCCGCAGGCACGGCCGCCATTCAGCCACATGAGCGGGACCCTCCATCCTGCATTGTCCCGTGCCCGACCATCGTGGCTTCTCAGCGCCATGCACCCACCGCAAGACGACGGCCCGGGCGTGGCAGGCGACAGTGCTGGGGGTGGGGCTCGCATGGCCGACGCAGGGCACAGTCCTGTGAGGGCCCGGCCAGGGCAACCCCCAGTGCCCGCGCCCAGGTTCCGATGCACCTGCTCGCAGTGAGGGGTCGTGCTGAGAGGAGGAATCCGGGGGGCCAGCGGGACAGCCTCAGCAGCAGGGTCCCATGTGGGCAGGCAGTGGGGTGGTGCCCATCATGCTCCGCCCTGAAGTAAGGGGACCCTGACGGGGCGGGGGGCGGACCAATGCCCCCGAGTGCCGGCCTCCTCATACACGATCAGTGCACCCTGAGCCGAGCACCCCCAGGCCAGGCACCCCCAAGCAGGACATCCCCTGGCAGGACACCCCTGGGCTTCTTTGCTGCACCTCTTGCTGCACCCTGGAATCCGCACTGGGATCTGCAATCTCAGGGCACCGAGAAGTCATGGGGGCACCCCTGCACCTGCGGGAACAGCTCAGAGCCACCCCACGAAAGACGGCCGCCTCCCTACCCACTGCAGGCCCCGCCGCTCCCTACTGCTCCACACGAACCCAAGGCACAGCTTGGCCAGACTCAGGACGACGGGGCTGCAATGCTAGGACCTGGTCTTCCTCTTGGAACCTTCTGGGCTTAAAAGTCAGCCTTGTTCACAAAGGAGACTCAGCAAACCACCATGATTCCAAAAGCTCCACCAGTTCTTATCCAGACATCTTTAGCTGCCAACCCCACGCTTCTGCGACACTGCTTAAGACCTGGTCCCGGACAGCAAGGGACGGAAGCCACCTCTCCCGCCAGCAGCCAATGAGGGGTTGGATACTGACCGGACGTACTTCGCACCTGGGTGACCGTGCCAAGGCGCGACTGGTGCCCTGGCCCTGAACCTCGTCCTGTGTCCCAGGCGCCGGCACTGCCCACACTGGGCCTGTGAGTGGGCACCACTCTGGGGGTGCTGTGGGCGGCGGGGCCAGCACCAGCTGCTCCCACAGCCCCTGTGCTCAGCCCCTCCCAGGAGCATTTCCTTCCAGGGCGCTCACTGCCGTGCTGGGGACTCAGTCAGCCCCCAGTGCCCAGGAGGCAAACTCACCCACAAAGGGCAGCCTCCCGGGTGATCCTGTGAAGGTTCCGGAGGGACGGAGGCTAACAGGCATGGGGGGGTGTGGCTCGACCAAAGCTCAGGCCCAGGCCCACCTAGGACCCTGTGAGTGTGAGGGCCCGATGGGTACCGGGAGACACAGGGTTGGCAGGGGGAGACCCAGGCCTGGGACCAGGCTGTGCCCTGACGTGTCTGTTGGCTCAGGCAGCCTGAGGGCTCCTGGGACCCGGCACCCCACGTACAGCTGATGGCTGCCCACGGCCGGGTCCTGGATACCCCCATGTAGAAAAGAAGCCCCAAACAGTCCCCACACAGAGGCGGCCCTCAGCCAGGCACGTCCTTGCCCTGCCGCCTGAGAAGCCCTTTCCCCGTGGACCCGGCCATGGGGGCCACTCACTTCTCCGAACCTGCCCTCCTGGTGGAGGCGGTGGACATGCACCAGCAGGCAGCTCCTGTCTGCATCCTGCAGCTGGAAGATGCTGGTCAGCGGTGCCGCAAGGCTGGGGGGGCTCTCAGTGAGGACTCGGATCGCTCGGGCCTGCAGCTGCTTCAGCCTCAGGCTGTGCTGGAAGGGCAGAGACCCAGCCTTACCGGACGTAGCACCCAGTGGCTGGGCCGTGGGGCCGACTGGAGCAGGCTGGGCTTAGGAGGCAGTGCCTGCCACTGTGGCCATGTGTGGGCATCAGGTGGCCTGCAGGGCTGGGGCATGGGAGGGGCGAGGCTGGTCTCAGCACATGGCTGTCATGGGGCTGAGGATGAAGCCACGGGCTGGGTCTTGGCCACAGCTCCCAGCATCCCCCTGCCCTTCCCCAGCTTGCTCAGCAGGCTGCAGAGGCCTGGGCGGGTGGGTGCCAGGTCCACTGCGCTGAGGGGCAGGGACAGGAAGGGAGGTGACTGTCACAGAGCCCACGGGCTCACCTGGGCAGGGCTCGGGCGTGGCTGTGCCTGTAGCCAGCACTGCAGCTGGCGGGAGATCCAGGCCTCCAGGGAGGGGCCCTCTCCCCGCCGGCCCCGGCAGCTCTCCAGCATGTCCAGAAGCCCCGCCAGGGGGTCGTCCAGGGCAGCAAACCCCCGCCAGGCTTCCTCCTGGAGCTGTGGAGACACAAAACCATACTGTGACTTTGTCTTGCACTCAGAGCCTCCTGGCAAGGCCTCCCCACCGCACAGAGGTTTTCAAAATCTAATCCATTCAGAAGGTAACTGTGGCCATTCAGCCACCATCCGCCTCCCTGACTTTTCATGCCGCTGAGGAGATTCCGTTCTGGTCCGCTGCACCCCGGGCCCCCAGGGGCGGTGGCCATTGTCTGCACTAATTATCCCATAAAGACAGAGGGCCTGTTCTCCAGGCAGACGGAGGGCCGCTGGCCTGGGAGGCGACCGCAGCCCGAGCCACAGGTTCACAAGTCACTTCACCTGTGGCGTTCTCGGGACATGGGCCCGACCTGCCCTCAGCAGGCGAAAGAAACTGAAAGGCAAGAACCAAAGCCCAAAATGAAAAATGCCTTTTAGGTACTTTTCTATCCCTGACCCGCAGGAGATTCGGGAAACGGGTAAGAGGTGGACAAAGAGAAGCAAAGTGTCTGTTTTGGTCTCTGGCTTCCGGAAGATTCTAAAGCAAGTCGGCCCTTGCTGCTGTGGGCAGCCTCGGCGGCGCCATCCTCTGTGGATGCCCGCAAGCCATTCACATGCTATTTGCTGCAAACCACAATGAATGCTTGCAGGTCATTCCGCAGGTGGAATCCTAAGAGCTAAAGGGGTGGACAGGTTCACAGCTCAGCACTCGGGACAGAGCACAGCAGCCGACACCCTACCCTGAAGCCCACGGCCACGCAGGTGGGCAAGAGGGCGAGTTCCCAGCTGCTGGCGCCAGCCACGGGATGCGCCCCCAGAGGCCCAGGGAGGCTGCAAGCCGAAAGCGTGGGCCGTGCTGTTCTCGCCCCTGCGATGTGGACGGTGTGCTCTCCACGGGGCTCCAGGAGAAACACCCTGAGGCTGCCACGCAGCTCTGAAAGCACCGTGCTCCGGAGATCTGGCAAGCTTACTGAAACGAAAGGCACGCTTCGGCTCCCAGCACCTGACAGCTCTCCCCACAAACACCTGGGAACAGCCGCGGACACACGCAGGTGAGTGCGTGAGGAGACCTCAGCACAGTCCAGGAGGGTGTGACACCCACAGGGGCAGGAGGAAAGGCTGGAAAGTCGAGACCCTCCAAAGGATGCCCCTCGGGGAAAGTGGCCAGAGAGGGTGAAAGGCAGCTTGTCTGTCCCTCTGGACTCTGGGAAGAAACGGAAAGTCACCCTGAAACAAAGCCTGAGCGTCTCATGCATCTGGAACTTGAAGGTGATCCAGGAACTTAGTTTTAGCCCGAGTGAGTTCTAGCTCTAGTGAGTTCTAGCTCTAGTGAGTTCTAACCCTAGTGAGTTCTAACCCTAGTGAGTTCTAGCTCTAGTGAGTTCTAGCTCTCGTGAGGTCCAGCTCTAGTGAGTTCCAACTCTAGTAAGTTCCAGCCCTACTGAGTTCTAGCCTTAGTGAGCTCTAACTCTAGTGAGTCCTAGCTCTAGTGAGTTCTAGCTCTAGTAAGTCCTAGCTCTAGTGAGTTCTAACCTTAGTGAGTTCTAGCTCAAGTGAGTTCTAACCCTAGTGAGTTATAGCCCTAGTGAGTTCCAACTCTAGTGAGTTCTAGCCCTAATGAGTCCTAGCTCTAGCAAGTTCTAGCTCTAGTGAGTCCTAGCCCTAGTGAGTTCTAGCTCTAGCAAGTTCTAGCTCTAGTGAGTCCTAGCCCTAGTGAGTTCTAGCTCTAGTGAGTCCTAGCTCTAGTGAGTTCTAGCTCTAGCAAGTTCTAGCTCTAGTGAGTTCTAGCTCTAGCAAGTTCTAGCTGTAGTGAGTTCTAGCCCTCAGGAGTTCTAGCCCTAGTAAGTTCTAGCTTTCTTGAGTTCTAGCTCTAGTGAGTTCTAACCCTAGTGAGTTCTAGCTCAAGTGAGTTCTAACTCTAGTGAGTTCCAGCTCTAGTGAGTTCCAGCTCTAGTGAGTTCTAGCCCTAGTGAGTTCTAACTCTATTGAGCTCTAGTCCTAGTGAGTTCTAACTCTATTGAGCTCTAGTCCTAGTGAGTTCTAGCTCCAGTGAGTTCTAACCTTAGTGAGTTCTAGCTCCAGTAAGTTCTAACCCTAGTGAGTTCTAGCCCTAGCGAGTTCCAACTCTAGTGAGTTCCAGCTCTAGTGAGTTCTAGCTCTAGTGAGTTCTAACCCTAGTGAGTTCTAGCCCTAGTGAGTTCTAACTCTATTGAGCTCTAGTCCTAGAGAGTTCTAACTCTAGTGAGGTCCAGTCTTAGTGAGTTCTATCCTTAGTAAGTTCTAGCCCTAGTGAGTTCTAACTCTAGTGAGTTCTAGCCCTAGAGAGTTCTAGCTCTAGCGAGTTGTAGCTCTAGTTAGTGTTAGCTCTAGCGAGTTCTGGCCCTCAGGAGTTCTAGCCCTAGTAAGTTCTAGCTCTAGTGAGTTCTAGCTCTAGTGAGTTCTAGCCCTAGTGAGTTCTAACCCTAGTGAGTTCTAGCTCTAATGAGTTCCAGCCCTAGTGAGTTCTAGCTCTAGCGAGTTCTGGCCCTAGTAAGTTCTAGCTCTCGTGAGTTCTAGCTCTCGAGTTCTAACTCTAGCGAGTTCTAGTTCTAGCGAGTTCTAGCTCTCGTGAGTTCTAGCCGTAGTGAGTTCTAGCTGTAGTGAGTTCTAACTCTAGTAAGTTCTAGCCCTAGTGAGTTCTAGCTCTCGTGAGTTCTAGCTCTAGTGAGTTCTAGCTCTCGTGAGTTCTAGCCCTAGTGAGTTCTAGCCCTAGTGAGTTCTAGCCCTAGTGAGTTCTAACTCTAGTAAGTTCTAGCCCTAGTGAGTTCTAGCCCTCGGTTCTAACTCTAGCGAGTTCTAACTCTAGCAAGTTCTAGCTCTAGCGAGTTCTAGCTCTCATGAGTTCTAGCTCTAGTGAGTTCTAGCTCTCGCGAGTTCTATCCCTAGTGAGTTATAGCCCTAGTGAGTTATAGTTCTATTGAATTCTAGCTCTAGTGAGAAAGTTCTAACTCTAGCGTGTTCCAGCTCTAGCGAGTTCCAGATCCTCTAGTGAGTTTTAGCTCTTGTGAGTTCTAGCTCTTGTGAGTTCTAGTCCTAGTGAGTTCTAGCCCTAGCCAGTTCTAGATCTAGCAAGTTCCAGCCCTAGCAAATTCTAGCTCTAGGGAGTTCTAACTCTAGCATGTTCCAGCTCTAGCGAGTTCCAGGTCCTCTAGTGAGTTCTACCTCTCGTGAGTTCTAGCCCTAGTGAGTTCTATCTGTAGTTAGTTGGCAGAAGCAAAGCATCATTCTTTAACCACTTTGCTGGGATGCACGGGCCCTAGGTCATCAGAGGGAAAAAGTTCCAGTAAATGAGCTCACGGTGAAAACTTAGAAAACACACAAGGAAGAAAGCCACCATGAGTGACAGCTGCAAGTAAGTTGATTAAAGCTCTGATAATGTGGAGTTACAGGACATCGATTTGCGAATGTGTAAGCAACGACTCCCATTCTCCTAAATGATAGTTCACTTATGTTTTACTCTCTCTTCTTTTCTCCTTCCTCCTTCCCCACTTCTTATTTCTTTAGAAATGCAATGATAGTCTTTCACCTCCTGTTCACCAGACACTTCCTACAGGGCAAGCTCATGTGCTTAGAGGTTCAGAGCAGAACTCTTGCCCGCAGGAGGCCGCCTCAAGAGACAAGTTGATTTATAGCCCAAAGTGTGCGTGCTGGAGTTTCCGGCCACCTTCACAGCCTCTTTCTGCCCATGGATACGCCAACTCAACTTCCAGGTAGATAAGACACAGAGACCCTCCCACCTCCTCGCTTCCTCCCGACCTTTTAAAAATGCCTCTTTTGGCCAGGCATGGTGGTTCACGCCTGTAATCCCAGCACTTTGGGAGGTTGAGGCAGGTGGATCACCTGAGGTCGGGAGTTCAAGACCAGCCTGACCAACATGGAGAAACCCCATCTCTACTAAAAAATTAGCTGGGCGTGGTGGCACATGCCCGTAATCCCAGCTGCTCGGGAGGCTGAGGCAGGAGAATCACTTAAACCCAGGAGATGGAGGTCGTGGTGAGCCGAGATTGCGCCATTGCACTCCAGCCTGGGTGACAAGAGAGAAATTCCATCTCCAAAAAAAAAAAAAAAAAAAGCACCTCTTTCTGCTCCAAAAGCTAAGCCATACCCGTCAGGCATGAGGCCTGCACTTCGTCCCTCAAACCAGCTACAGAATAAAAAGTCACTTTCTACCAGACCTCATTCCTGTGACCTGGACTCTCTGAGCAGCAGTGAGCACCTGAGCATGCATCGTGGTTACAGCCAAACACAAAGAGTCGGTGGACAAGCACAGGAACGACGCATCAGCCGGGCGCGGTGGCCATGCCCAGAATCCCAGCACTTTGAGAGGACGAGGCGGGCTGATAGCTTGAGCTCAGGAGTTCGAGACAAGTCTGTGCAACATGGCGGAACTCCGTCTCTACGAAAATACAAGAAATTAGCCAGCATAGTGGAACCTGTAATCCCAGCTACTTGAGAGGCGGAGGCAGGAGAATCGCTTGAACCTGGGAGGCAGAGGTTGCAGTGAGCCGAGACTGCGGCACTGCACTCCAGTCTGGGCGATGTAGAACCAGACTGTGTCAAAAAAGAAAGAAAGGAAGGGAGGGAGGGAGGGAGGAAACCTAAGAGAACTTTGAAAACAAAAAATAGTCATTGAATTTTTTTTTGAGACAGAGTCTTGCTCTGTCGCCCAGGCTGGAGTGCAGTGGTGCGATCTTGGCTCACTGCAATCTCTGCCTCTTGGGTTTAAGCGATTTTCCTGCCTCAGCCTCCCAGGCAGCTGCAATTACAGGTGCACAGCACCATGCCTGGCCAAGGTTTTGTATTTTTAGTAGAGACAGGGTTTCGCTGCGTTGGCTAGACTGGTCTCGAACTCCTGACCTTGTAATCTGCTCACCTCGCCTCCCGAAGTGCTGGGATTACAGGCATGAGCCACTGCATTTGGCTGAAATTTTTAATAAAAGCAGTAGTTTGACAGTTCCTCAAAAGATAAACACAATTACCACATGATCTAGCAATTCTATTCCCAGGCAGGTTCCCAAAGATTTATTTATTTATTTAAAAAAAATTTTTTTTCGAGATGGAGTCTCCCTCTGTCGTCCAGGCTGGAGTGCAGTGGCACGATCTTGGCTCATTGCAACCTCCGCCTCTGGGGTTCAAGTGATTCTCCTGCCTCAGCCTCGTAAGTAGCGGGGACTACAGGTGCACGCCACCACACTTGGCTAATTGTTGTATTTTTTGGTTGAGATGGGGTTTCGCCATGTTGGCCAAGCTGGTCTTGAACTCCTGGCCTCAGGTGATCCTCCCACCTCAGCCTCCCAAAATGCTGGGATTACAGCCATGAGCCACCACATCCGTCCTCCCCAAAGGTTTAAAAACAGGGGCTCAAGCAGATGTTTGTAGATGAATTTTCAGAGAAGTACTTGTTCACAACAGCCAGAGGTGGAGATGGCCCAGATGCCCCTCAGCTGTGTACAGAGAAACAGCGCGTGGCCTGGCCACGTATTACTCAACCACGGAAAAGGAGGAAGCTGACACAGACTTCCACGTGGACAAAGCCTTGATATCGTGCTAAATGAAGAAGCAAGTCACAAAAGACCCCATGTTATATGATCGCATGTGTGTGAACTGTCCAGAAGTGGCAAATCCGGAGGCAGAAAGCAGGTGAGCGGTGACTGGGCCTGGGGCCGAGGGGAGTGGGGGCGTGTGTGTGATGGGTCCGGGGTTTGCGGGTGAGCGGTGACTGGGCCTGGGGCTGAAGGGAGTGGGGGCGTCTGTGTGATGGGATCGCTGGCCCCTCCTCCCTTCGAGCCCCTCACTGGTCTTCACTCCTCATTACTGATCCCCTCAGCTACAGAGAGCCCCCCGCTGTGCATGGAGAAAACAACGTGAGCCTCCCCACCCCAACCCCCTCTGGGCGTCCCCCCCAGTCCGCCTCGGTATCCCCCCACCCCAACCCCCTCTGGGTGTCCCCCCCAGTCCGCCCGCCAGTATCCCCCCTCCTCCCAAACCCCCTCTGGGCATCCCCCTCAATCCCCTTGCTGGTATCCCGCCCACCCTAAACCCCTCCGGGCGTCCCCCCCAGTCCCGCCCGCCGGTATCCGTCTTCCCCGCTGCTGGCTGGCATCCCCTGCACTGAGCTGTTGGCTCCACTCACAGCTTCAGTGGTGGGGGGTGGGGGTGGTCCCATGGGCTCAGCAGTACCAGAAGGCCCCCCGAGGGGCTGTTAGAACAGGACCACGCTGGGAAGCCGAGGCAGGCAGATTGCTTGAGGTCAAGAGTTCAAGATTAGCCTGGCCAACATGGCGAAACCCTGTCTCTACTAGAAATACAAAAATAGCCAGGCGTGGTGTTGCACACCTGTAATCCCAGCTACTCAGGAGGTTGAGGCAAGAGAATCACTTGAATCTGGGAGGCGGAGGTTACAGTGAGCCGAGATTGTGCCACTGCACTCCAGTCTGGGTGACAGAGCAAGACTGTCTCACAAAAAAAACACAAAAACAAAAAGACAGGACCGCCCCATCACAGGCTGCTGGGCAGTGGGGCTGGGAAGGGTCCAATGAACCAGGGAAACCCCACTCTGGGACTGCGTCTACTCCAGGCCCTAGCCCTGTTCCAGCCCTGCCTCCTCCTCCTGCCCCTCTCCCGGGTTGCTCTCATTCACCCAGCATACAGGCTCCCCTCTCATTTTAGAGGAACACCCACAGCCCTCCCAGACCATCAACAGTCCCATTTCCCCCCTTTATATTGCAGACTGCCCCAAGGAGTTCTCCAAAATCCTGGTCTCCATCTCCCTCCTGTGGGGGCACCTGGTGTCTATGCCACCATATGGGGGTCTCCAGGACCTCCACGTGCAGCCAGCTCTAGAGTTGGGCTTCTCTTCAGCACCCAGGACCCCAAAGGATCTCATCTTCAAGATTCCTGGCCCACCCAGGGCCCCTGGGCAGGTGGCATTCACCAGCTTGCTGGAACCCGGGAATGTGATGGAGGCGCCAGGAGGAGGTGAGAGCATGAGGAGGAGGCGAGGGCATGGGAAGGAGGTGAGGGCGCGGTGGGTGGGGGGTAAGAGCACAAGGAGGAGGTAAGAGCACGAGGAGGAGGTAAGAGCACAAGGAGGAGGTGAGAGCGAGAGAAGGAGGTGACAGCGTGAGGAGGAGGTGAGAGCACGAGGAGGAGGTGAGAGCACGAGGAGGAGGTGAGGGCGCGGTAAGAACACGAGGAGGAGGCGGCCAGGGCGCGGGGAGGCGGCGAGGGCACAGGCACAGGTTCCCCATGACGATGAAACGCACTAGGGCCTCATGACTGTCAGCGGGGCCTGAAGCAGTTTGCAGCCCTGTCTGTATAGAAACAAGTGCTGCTCAAAGGAGACGCCAGGATGAACGTCAGGACATAGGGACGAAAGGACGGTGGAATCCCACAACTTGGACACGTGGGGGCGCGGAGGGCGGGACCCGGGGAGGCTCACACCGCACACACAGCTGCCAGAGAGCGAGGGAGACTGAGCGTCACAGACAAAGGTCCGACAAGAGCCTGGAAACGGAACAGAGGAAAATCTCAAAGGCAAGGACAGAGATTCACAAGCTGGAGGCCCAAGAAGCCACCGAGCTGACGGACAAACAAAAGCTGGCAGAGGCGGGTGCAGGAGGGAGGCAGACGCAGAGCAGGCAGCGCCAGGGCTGGGGTTGGAGGGCGTCCCCTGGGCCTGCAGGAGCAACCTCGGGCCAGCAGACGCGGCACTCAGGACTTGGCAGCCTCCTGTGCACAGGCCATTGCCACTAAGGAACCGGAATCCGCGTCTGCCCCCACGGGTGGCCGGCCCTCCCTCTGCAGCCTCTCCCCGGCCTCTCCCACCCAGCCTCCTGCCCTGCTCAAGTCCCACCCCTTCCTAAGGCCTCCCTGCCCTGGACACCTGCCCCAGTGGCCACCCCGGGTCTGGGTGCCCTGGTGGTGGCAGGATGGGGCCTCAGGCCTGGCAGTGCTGGTGACAGCTGTGTCCCTGCAGATGAGTGGACCCTGCACCTCCCAGAGGTGACCTCAGAGGGGCTGCTGGGGCCAGGCAGGGCCTTTACCACCCTGGGGCCTTGAGGAAGACCGCCCCCTGCCCCACACAGGCCACCCTGGATGCAGTCTGGGGCAGCCACTACCGCAGGACCCTGTGGCCGTGGGGGGCTGTGCAGCTTCCCGAACAGGGAGGCCTCCTGTTAGGCCAGTCTCTGCCCAACAGTCAGTTCTGCCAGCTGTGACTCTGCCACCCGTGGCAGCCACGTCCACTTACCTGCTGCCGCTCCCGCGTGGACCACAGGGTCTGCAGAGCCTGCAGGAGCAGGAGGGGGTCCTGACCTGTGGAGACAAGATAACAGCCGTGGGAGGGGCAGGTGCAGGAACTGCGGCATAGCCAGCTGGGAAGTCCCTCCCACTGACCCACAATGCCTGGGGCTCCTCTGGACCTGGGGGCCGGGAGCCCTCCCCCACCTCTGTCGGGCACACACATACCCGCCAGGTGCGGCGGCACCCACTCTGGCCCAGGCTCACCCCTGTCCCTTCCCTGTGGCCCGTAGCCACCCAACCAGCTGAGTCCGCCCGGCAGCATTTCCACGCTCAGCCCTGGGAGCTGGGCCTCATCTTTCAGCTGCAGTCACAGAGCAGCCCTTGTGGGCCTGAGCCTCTACCTCCTCCGCCCAGCGCCCTGGGCAACCTCATCAGCATCTTCTCACCCAAACCCTGCACCACAGTCCTGGCACCATGAGGACCCCAAGCCCCTGCCCTCTTTAGGTCTTAGTCCCTGGCCCTCCTGCACCGCCCCCTCCCTCCAGTCACAACTGGGAGGCCCCCACCTCACTGTGCAAGCTCTGCAGCAAAAGTGCTGACCGAAGACGCTGCCCCACAGACAGAGCCACCAGAGTGAGACCCGAGGGAGGTTTCCAGACAGAACCTGGGGGCTGCATGGCTTGGTCTGGAGGCCGGTGGCGGCCCAACCCCACCCAGGGGAGCAGGGACCCACCCAGGCCTGGTCACGTGGTGGGGTCAGGGTCGGAGGCCAGGGAGCGGCGGCTGCCAGCAGGGACTCCACAGGGGAGGCCTGGGGGCAGGAGCCTGGGTGGATTCCGCAGTGAACTCCCTCCGGACCTGGGGGTCATGGAAGCTGCCGGGCCCCCCTGGAGGGCAGGACGGGAACAGGGAAGACCCCGTGTTGCTGCAAGGGAGGCTGAGGACTCACATGAGATCAGATCAGACCCCAGCAGCTGGATTCTGCCACACACGCCAGAGGAGCGTGCGGGACGGGGGTCACCCGGGAGAGCCAGGCTGACACCTCGATAGCCCAAGGGTGTGATTCAGCCCAGCACCGGAATGGAGGAGAGAACCACGAGGCCCTTTCGGTAGACACAGAGCAAGTGTTCCAAAATTCAGTTCAGCTCACGATGTGAGAAGTAACTCGCCCCGAACTGGGTAAAAGCCATGCGCGAGTGTGAGGCGTGGTGCTCAGGGCAGTGTGTGAGGATGCCCCAGCCCGGCCTGGAGCTGTCCCACGCGGGTGGCATCCAATGCAGAAGGGAAACAGAAACATGAGGACCCGCCGACAATGGGATTATGCAGAAAGCCACGAAGGATCAAAACTACGCTGTTAGAATTAACCAGTGGGTGCGGCATCAATGCTCAGCACAAGCCGAAGTGAGAAAATCAGCCACAAACAGAAATGGCCATTTCAAAAATCACTTAGAACAGCATCGGCAACGTCAGATTCCCCGGGAGAAATCTCACAAAAGGAGCTCATGCAAAACCAAACCCAGTCGGTTGTCGTCCCAGCACTTGGGGAGGCTGAGGCGGGTGGATCATTTGAGGTCAGGAGTTCGAGACCAGCTTGGCCAACGTGGTGAGACACCATCTCTACTAAAAATACAAAAATTAGCCGGGCATGGTAGCGAGCGCCTGTGGTCCCAGCTACTCGGGAGGCTGAGGCAGGAGAATGGCGTGAACCCGGGAGGCGGAGCTCGCAGTGAGCTGAGATCGCGCCACTGCACTCCAGCCTGGACGACAGAGCGAGACTCCGTCTCAAACAAACAAAAAACTCATAAAACATCGTGGGCACCCGGGCTCCACCACTGCGGCTCTGCTGCCACCCAGGCCTGGACGGCACGGGGCCAGCATTCCCATCTGCGCTCAGAACCGTCCCACCATCGCACACAGTGTCCCGGACACAGAGGCTGAGAACACCCAAATGTCCACTGTAGGAGGACGGAGCAAGTGGATCAGCCCCAGGATGATGCCCAGGTGGGCAGGACGTACCCCACCACGTGGCCATGGCAGGCAGTGTGACCGGCCCCGCGTTCTGGGTGCTGGGCATGGCTGGGGATGGGGCCTGGCGGGGCTGGGTGGGGCCGGGGAATAGGGCCTGGCGGGGCTGGGCAGAGCATGCTGTGGTGTGTTCACGATCACGTGCCGAGCCCCCATCGCGTGTTCTGCGTTCCTTCCTACATGTGGGCTACGCTTCACAATAAACAAAACAGACTTTTATTTTATGTTATTTAATATTTTATTTAGAGATGGAGTCTCACTCTATCGCCCGGGCTGGAGTGCAGTGGCGCGATCTCGGCTCACTGCAACCTCCGCCTCCCGGGTTCAAGTGATTCTCCTGCCTCAGCCTCCCGAGCAGCTGGGATTACAGGTGCTGGCCACCACCACACCCGGCTAATTTTTGTATTTTCAGTAGAGACGGGTTTTCACCACGTTGGCCAGGCTGGTCTCAAACTCCTGAGCTCAGTTGGTCCGTCCACCTCAGCCTCCTGAAGTGCTGGGATGACAGGCGTGAGCCACCGTGCCCAGTCCAGATTTTCTTTTAAAGCAGAGCTTCAGATGCGTGAGATGAGAAAGTTCTGCAGGTGGACGGTGGTGGCGGCTCTGCAGCCACGTGAATGCACTTAATGTCACTGAATGTACACAGGAAAGTGGTTAAAATGGTAAATTTCATGTTATGTGTATTTCACGTTTTTAAAGGCAGGTGAAGCTGGGTGCAGTGGCTCACGCCTGTCATCCCAGCACGTTGGGAGGCTGAGGGGGGTGGTTTGCTTGAGCCCTGGAGTTTGAGACCAGCCTGGGCAATACAGCAAGACCCCATCTCTACCCAAATACATAAATAAAAGTAGCTGGGTATGGTGGCACGTCTGAGGTCCCAGCCACTCGGGAGGCTGGGGTGGGAGCATGGCTGGAGCCTGGGAGGTTGAGGCTGCAGTGAGCCCCGATTTTGCCACTGCCCTTCAGCCTGGGGGACAGAGTGAGAACCTGTCAATCAGTCCATACTTCAATAAGCAGTGTGTCCTTATTATTCTCTTTAAGTTTTACCGAATCGAGACCCACCTTTCCCGGTGGGAAGCTGGTGATGTCAGCCTCTCCCCTCCCCAGTCAGTGTTGCTGGTCTTCGCCCCTGCTCAGGTCCTGCTGGTTCTGCCCTCCAGGAGGGCAGGGTCTGCCCAGGGTCTCCTCTCCCACCTCCCACCGACCTGGGCCACTCCGGCTTCCCAGGGGCCTCCCTGCCTCCACACTGTGCCCACAGACAACGCCCAGCCCCGCAGCACAGCACAGCCCTAGGATCCTACAGAAACATGGGGTGGGCCAGGCCACTTCTTTGTGGACGCCACCGTGGCCCCCGGCCTTGAAAGTCAAAGCCAGGGCCTACCACACCCTCCCAGCTTCCACCTTCCAAGTGACCCGGACCCTGCCCCTTGGGCCTGAGGCTGCTTCCTGAGCACCTAGTAGCCTGCCCGGGAGCCCCCTCAGCACCCCTGCTCCCTACCTGGCCCCCTCAGTGCCCCTGCTCTGTGCTTGGTCCCCTCAGTGCCCCTGCTCTGTGCCTGGACCCCTCAGTGCCCCTACTCCTTGCCTGGCCCTCTCAGCGCCCCTGTTCTGTGCTTGGCCCCCAGCCACTGCTCCCTGCCTGGCACCTGGCCCCTGACCTTCTGCCCCCGTCACTTCACTGTGGCCTTGACACTGAGTCCCAGGGCAGTGACCGCCTGGATCTCCTTCCAGGCCATGGCCGGTGCACGATGGACACTTCACGGTGCCTGCCCCGGCCGTTCCAGGGCCAGCCGTGCACACATGGTGCTCACAGCCCATGCGACTGGGGAGCCCCGGGGAGCCCCGAGTCTCTCGGGCCAGAGCTGGAGGGACCTGCGGCAGGTGTAGCCGGACAAGTCTCTGCCATGCCGGGCTCGGACACGGCCATGCTGACACTCATCTCACACAATCGCTGGCTTCCTGTTCGTACAACAGAAGAAAAACAGGATGTCCAGGGGCGGCTTCTGTCTGAACGAAGAAGACAAGCGAGCCCTGTGAGCTCCGGGGCTCAGCAGTGAGAGGACAGGGTGCCTGGGAGGGACCTGGGGGACACACCCCGCTCAGTACACAGCACCCCACGCACCCCAACTCAGGGATACCATGCAGGGGCATGGGGTCTGAGAAGGATGGGTGGGGCTTGGAGCTGACACCGAGGGACCTCCCAGACCCGCTGTCCGGCCCCAGAAGCCCCAGCCAGCCCTCCCTGAGGTCGCCTCCTCCTGCGGTGGCTTCTGGAGGCCTTTGGTCCCCAGCGTGGATGTTCGGCCGGAGCTCCGCGGGTGGCCTCTGGCCCCCACCTCCACACCCAGGCCCAAGTTCACAGAGTTCACCAAGTTCCTCAGCGGCGCACCGATGCCTGGGACCTGCAGACAGGCAGGTCTGGGACGCTGAGACAGATGGCCCTGGCCAGGAGGCTGACCCCTGACCCTGGACCAGCCTCCTGGAAGCGTGTGGGTTGGGGCAGAATGGGGCAGCTGTGTATCAGGAGGACACATAAAAGAAACTCAAGCTCAAGAATAAAAGTCCCACAGTCCCCTGAACGTGGATTCACATCCAAGAGCTGGGCCACTTCTCCCTGGGGGGCTGAATCATGGACCCTGCCCAGCACCGGTGCCCGGTGCCCGCCCTGGCTTCCCCCCCAGCCACTCTCCCCAAAACGTGCCTGGGAGGGCTCAGAACTCTGTGGGGTTGGCCTGAGGGTGCCCAGGCAGAGGCGGCCAGGACGGCTCCACCACCTGTCCCCAGGACAGTTTCCAGCTGACACCCTGTGCCAGCCGACGGGAAGATGGATTGTTGCGGGAATACAGGACGGGCAGATCACAGGGACGCCACTTCCTCCAAACAGCACTCGGCTAACGGGGCTGCCTTCGCCCTGAGACACAGACGCACTCCAGGAAACTGTGGGCTGCGGAGTGGATGGCACCAAAGGCTCTGTTATTCCCGGCACGCTGCCATAAAGCGGGGGTGAGAAACAGAGGGGGCTTGTTATCCACAGGGTTGGGAGCACAGAAGCCCCAGGAACTGAGGCCGACCCCAGCAGCAGACGCCGGGCAGGGGACACCGGGCAGCGGACACACCAGTGGACGTCAGACAGTGGATGCTGGCAGGGGACACCCGGCCTCCGGGCAGGAAGTCTGTGACACGTGGTCTTCACAACGCCCCCGAGTGGCTCTCTCCCACAGCCAGCTCTCCTCTTGGGGCCTGGGTCACAAAGCTCACACGGCTCGTCTCCAAGGCCGTCCCACACCTGCCAGCAGCATCAGACCCCACAGCACTGAGCACAGAAGAGCCCGGCCGCCCAGACCAGACCCCACGTGCTGTGGCGACCTACATGCCCACGGGTCCGGGCACCTGCTATCAGCGCCCCGCTGGGTCAGTCCTCTGACCACCCACGGACAGCAGAAAGGGCCAGCCCACGACCTCAGCTCCCCTCAGAGACCCCACGGCACCTCCCACAGGCATGTCCCGAGAGGCCATACCCGCCCAACATGCACTGGGACCTCCGTCCTTCTGCCGCGAGTCTGTGTCCTGGTGGCCTTCTGGCCTCCGGCGGCAGCTGAGACAGGGCCACCCCCTCCAGCCCAACTGTCTCTGGTCTCAGATTCCACCCACATCTGCCTGTGCTCAGCTGCAGGCAGGGCGAGGGACATGATAAGGACGGAGACAGCAAGGAGAGCCCAAGCCTGGCGGGCAGTGTGTGCCCTCCACCTCAGCTCACTGCAGAGGACCGCCCGCGTCTGGGGAGTGAGGTGAAGGGGCTCCTGAAGGTCCAGCATCTGGCACGGAGGCCCTCGCGCTATCAACACAGTGGCCTGCAACCCCAGCACAGCACCGTCTCTCATGGGTCACGGGTCCCTCACTCTCAGTCCCACTCACTTGCCTCATCCATGAAGCCGAGGGCCCTGGAGACAGAACTGACCCAGCCTCAGCCCAGGCTGCCTCTGGCTGGGAAGGCGGGATGACGGGGAGAGCCCACCGTTCGCTACTGTGGACCCCACAGGGAGGCAGAGAGGGAAAGGGCGGTACCAGCCCAGGGGGCATGCGGTAGACGCCACTCAGAGAGGGACAGTGAGGACATGGAGGAGCTGGGACGCTCGGAGTGAGAGGGACAGAGAGGGACAGAGAGGGAGAGGGAGGCCGGTGAGGAGTTGGGACGCTCAGAGCGAGAGGGACAGAGAGGGACAGAGAGGGACAGTGAGGCCAGTGAGGAGCTGGGACGCTCGGAGCCAGGTGGATGCCACACAGAGAGGGACAGAGAGATCCCCAAATTTCATTCTGCAACCGCAGGTCAGAAAATCTGCTGAAGAAAACATCCTAACTACAACAGAAATCTTGGAAGATGAAATGCCTATTTTTAAAAAGTAACAGACTGGGCGCGGTGGCTCACGCCTGTAATCCCAGCACTTTGGGAGGCCAAGGCGGGCAGATCACTTGAGGTCAGGCGTTTGAGACCAGCCTGGCCAACATGACAAAACCCCATCTCTACTAAAAATACAAAAATTACCCAAGCATGGTGGCGGGTGCCTGTAATCCCAGCTACTCAGGAGGCTGAGGCAGGAGAATTGCTTGAGCCTGGGAGGTGGAGGTTGTAGTGAGCCAAGGTTGTGCCACTGCACTCCAGTCTGGGCGACAGAGCGAGACTCTCAAAAAAAAAAAAAGGCCAGGCGTGGTGGCTCACGCCTGTAATCCCAGCACTTTGGGAGGCCGAGGCGGGCAGATCATAAGGTCAAGAGATTGAGACCATCCTGGCTAACACGGTGAAACCCCGTCTGTACTAAAAATAAAAAAAATTAGCCAGGCGTGGTGGCGGGCGCCGGTAGTCCCAGCTACTCAGGAGGCTGAGGCAGGAGAATGGCGTGAACCTGGAGGGCGGAGGTTGCAGTGAGCCAAGATCGTGCCGCTGCACCCCAGCCTGGGTGACAGAGCAAGACTCTGTCTCCAAAAAATAAATAAATAAATAAATAAATAAATAAATAAATAAATAAATAAATAAAATTACACAAATAAATAAAAACTAAAAAGATAACAGTATGCTCTGGGTGGTTTTACATAAATTAACTCCTTCAATATTCACACAGAAATGAGGCCCAGTATTGGTGCTAGCATCATCATTCAGATGAGAAAACAGGTTAGGGAGCAGGGCCCGGCCACACAGTGAGGACAAACCCTCTCTACTGGCAGGTGTGGGAGGGCGTTTTCACGGTTTTATGAGGCCAGCGGTGACCTCCCTCTTGTCTCCCTCATGTCACCCTGATGTCACAGCCCAAGGTTTGGCTCTGCAGCCTTGGGGGCAGAGAAAGAGCCACCCCCACTGCCAGGTGGGCCGGGGCAGGCGCTGGGGCAGGCCAGCTCAGCCTCCTTTAGTGCAGCCAAGCAGAGAAAGGCCCAGGAGCCTCCTGGCCAGCTCAAGGCCAGTGGACGCTGAGGGCAGGGGGCGAGGACACAGTGAGGGTGGCCAAGAGGCTGCCAGAAAGTGCCTGTGACCTGGTCGTGGGACTGGGACAAGCCCGTCCCCAGGGTCCTGGAGGCGGATCTGGTGCCCACACCTCTGGGGCACCCATGGTGGGGCAGGGGCGGCCTGCTCAGCGTGGAGAGGGGCAGGGCGGCCACGGCAGCTTCTCCTTCCCCTCCTCCCAGCAGGACCTCGGCCGCCGCCCTTCCTCAAGTGTCCCCACGTCCACCCACAGCCACAGCCCACCAGCGAGGCCTCTGAGAGGGAGGCGTCTCCAGGAACCTGCACGTTCACTGTGCATTACGAGAGCGGCACGCGCTCATCACGGAGCTTCATAGGAAAAGCGGCCTCTCCTGTGGGCCTTGCCCTGTTCACCGCCGTGTCCACACTGGGCGGGTGCTGAGGAGCCCCTGTCTGGAGTGTGGACACCAGATGTGAAGCTGGCCATGTCCCCAGCCCCAGGCACCCCAGCAGGCCAAGCTGTAGCACAGGAACCTCCTCTGGGAAGCCAGAGCAGCCTCAGCCTTGGAGGCTCCCATTGTTCAGAGCCCAGCAAGACAGGGAGGAGCGGCGGATGTGGAGGGAAAGGGAACCCAGGCCGGCAGGCTTCCTGGAGCTGCTGCATCTGCCAGAGGGCTGGCCTCCCCGCCCCCACCCCACCGCCTGCCAGCCCTGGTGCTGAGCCACAGTTTAATGCCGTCTGTGGGACTCTGAATTTCCCAGAGAAGGCTCAAGCGCTGCCTGGAAACCCCCGAACCAGGTGGACGTGGGCAACATGGCTTTTCTGACCTCAGCTGTGCCTGCTCATGCAAAAGCTGAAGTTTTTTGTTTTTTTTTTTTGAGATGGAGTCTCGCTCTGTCCCCCAGGCTGGAGTGCAGTGGCACAATCTCAGCTCACTGTAACCTCTGCCTCCTGGGTTCAAGCAATTCTCCTGCCTCAGTCTCCCCAGTAGCTGGGACTACAGGTGCCCGCCACGACATCCGGCTAATTTTTATATTTTTAGTAGAGATGGAGTTTCACCATGTTGGCCAGGATGGTCTCTATCTTCTGACCTCGTGATCTGCCCGCCTTGGCCTCCCAAAGTGCTGGGATTACAGGCGTGAGCCACGCGCCCAGCCAAGGCTGAAGTTTTAGGAGGAATCTGTGATCACCGTGGACATTCGGATGGAGAATGTTTCTTGGCCTCGGGGGAGGGAGAGAGGAACAGGAGCTCAGTCCCCTTTTCCTGCCCCCTGATGACGCCTCCTGACCCAGCGTGGGAGGGCCTCTCCAGATGTGGCCACGTGGATGCTCCTCCAGTGACCCGGACCAGGCACTCTACCTAAAAGGACAAACCCAGGCCTGGCTGTTTTCGGGGGCAGGGTCCCAGGGGCCACAGACACGGATGTCCTCCTCGGTGACCAGGGTGGCGCGGACAGGTGTCCAGACAGCGAGGCTGGGCCAGCACGGGGGCCAGGACACCTCCCGCGAAGAAGCTGATCCAGTGCCCGAGTAGAGGAGCCCGCTGGGGAGGGCTGAGCTGGGGCCTCTTGTGGGGCTGGCCTTGTTGACAGAGCTGGACACTGACCACATAAGGGCAGGTGCCTAAAGCGGCACAGGAGGGACGGGGGGATGTGGCCATTCCAGGAAGCGCCAGCCTGTCCCAGAGAGCGCCGAGGCTGTTCCAGAGGGCACCGTGTCGGCTCCAAAGGGCGCCAAAGCTGTTCCAGGGGGAGCACTAGGCTGTTCTAGGGGGCACCATGTCTGTTCCAGGGAGCACCAGGCTGTTCCAGGGGGCACCGAGCATATTCCAGGGGGCGCCGTGTCTGTTCTGGGGGGGCCATGTCTGTTCCAGGGGGCACCGTGTCTCCTCCAGGGAGCGCCGAGGCTGTGCCAGGGGGCGCCGAGGCTATTCCAGAGGGCTCTGTGTCTGTTCTGGGGGGGCCTGTCTGTTCCAGGGAGGGCCATTAGTGTTCCAGGGGGCACTGAGGCTGTTCCAGGGACCCTGCTAGCTGGGGGTTGCACTTTGAAGACATCCCACTCTGCTTAGGTGGAGAAAAGGCTGTAGAAGCCCTTGGGTACCTGTGCAGGGAGAGTCAGCTCTGTGCTGAGGCAAAGCCAGGGTCCCATGAGCTCCCCGGCCCCGAGGGTGGTCTCCAGCGGCGGTAACAGGGCCTCATCCCACAGAGGTGCAGGCCCAGGGCCTGCAGATGGCCTTGGAGGAGGCGGTGGATGAACGGAAGGGTGAGGGGTCTGGGCCCGTCCCGAGGGACAGGTGCGTGGTCACGGCCCCACAGGACAGCCAGGGTTGTGCCTGCTGAGGGGGCCGCATCCACGCCAACCCCCGCCCAGCTCAGAGGCGGCCCCTCCCCCCGGACACGGTGACCTGAATACATCAGGGAAGGCGATGTGCCTGGAGGTGCCCCACAGCCCTCAGCACCCACTGGGAACACAGGAGAGGAAGTCCCTGGAGTGGTCTGAGGCCCAAGGAGGCAGCTGCATGGGATAGGGAAACTGAGGCAGAGAGCCTCGGCTGCTGCCACGTGGGAGCGGGGCTTTCACAGGGGAGAGGGCCATGGCCCTGCCCCATGGAGGGGCTGCCAGGCAGGGCGTGTGTAGGGTGGGCCTGGGCAGAGGCCGGGGGGCGGTGAGTGAAAAGGCAGTAAACCCACAACAAACGGCGGGTCCGCAGCCCAGGGCGAGGCAGCCGGGCCAGGGCCTGACAGCGCTCACTGCTGTTTACAAGGACTGCAGGGTGAAGGACATGAAGGGGTCCCAGGCCCCCTTCCCACCCCCTGCCCACAAAGACAGGGCCCTGGACAGCTCCCATGGGGGCCGAGCCCCTCCCAGGAGGCTTCCCGCCCCGGCCTGTCCCCGGCACAGAGAGCAGTCTGAGGCCCGGGCTGACACCCCAGGCACTAGGCAGCCTCCACTGCCTCCCAGCCTCTGTCTCCCAAACCCTGGCCCAGTCTTCAACTTGCAGGGTCTTGATTTGTAGGAGCAGGAGGGAGGGAGGCTGCACCTCCCCTCGGGCTGTTTCTCTTCAGCGCTGAACCTGCCGGGGCAGCTGAGCTGAGCGGGGATGCAGCCTCCCTGGCTCTGCCCACAGGGGAAGGCGCCTCTCACCTCCCTGGCTCTGCCCACAGGGGAAGGCCCCTCTCACCTCCCTGGCTCTGCCCACAGGGGAAGGCCCCTCTCACCTCCCTGGTTCTGCCCACAGGGGAAGGCGCCTCTCATTTCTCTTTTTTAACCTGAAAAAGCTGCTGGGAGGGCAGATGTTCTTCTTGACTCCAAGGGATGAAAAAAGGCTTAGTGTAAGAAACTAGGAACACTGAAGGCCACCACGGAACCGCCCGAGACCCAAGAGGCTGTGGGTTCCCTGAACCCCGGGAGGCGGCGCTGAGCACCCAAGGGGGTTTCGGGCCCTCTGCCTGGCACCCCGAGGGACAGAGGGGACCAGAGCTCCCACCTCTGCGACCAGCCCTGAGCGGCTGCACGGTCCCCGCCACCTCCCCCGGATGCTGTCACAGGCCTGGCGCCAGGCCACCCACGCTGGGGTCCAAGGAGGCGGCCTGTCTTGAACGCCGAGGACAGAGTTCACAGCAGGGCCTCCGGACTCACAGGGTCCCAAGCTGTGGACACTGTAGAAAGGCCTGCAGCTAGGGTCCAGCGGCCTGGCCCTCGTCACTGAGTACAGAGTGGGCACCACCACCCCCCGTGCACCCCCACGCACCTCCCCCGACAGCCCCAGGGAGACTCGGCACCATCAGGCTCAGACTCACCCGTGCAGCGGCGCTCACCAGTGGCGGGGTCACCAGTGGGGTCTCCTGGGTCCATCCTCAGGGCCGGGCCGAGGACGCTGGCAGGCAGCTAGGAACGAGGATCTGCAGAAACAATCAGGTGGGGCCCCTGAATGAAGAGCCCCCTCCAATAGGCAGCCCGTGGAGCCCACGCCCGCAGCCCCTGGAGGTGGTGGAGGGACCTGGTGCCCGGGGCCCCCAGTCGCTGAGCACAGCGGGCAGCTCCACACTCCTCTCCCAGCTGGCGTGACGGCTGCCAAGTTTGGACCCTGCATCCAGTTCCCCGCCAAACCGCCCCAGCTTTCAGCAGGGAGGGCAGGGGATGGGAGGGCCCTGGGGGGCACAGGAGACAAACCCACACGGGCGGGCAGAGGGGCCTATTCTTGAGGACAGCATGACTCCCCTTGCCATGGCCCCCTCAGGCTGTGTGTCCTGCCCCTGAGGGAGCCACACGGGAGAGGGGTGCTCTCCTCCACCTGCAGGACCAGGGACCTGGGAGCGACGCCCTCAAGGCCGACCCAGCACACGGCTCCGTTAGAATCTAGGCGGCTGCTGACAGCTCTCACCCCAGGCAGACCTCAGCCTCCCTCAGAGAGGTTTTTTTTTCTTTTTTTTTCTTTTTGAGACAGAGTCTCTCTGCGATGCCCAGGCTGGGGTACAGTGGGGCGATCTCGGTTCACTGCAACCTCTGCCTCTCGGGTTCAAGTGATTCTCCTGCCTCGGTCTCCCCAGTATCTGGATTACAGGCATGCGCCATCGTGCCCGGCTAATTTTTGTATTTTTAGTGGAGACAGGGTTTCACCATGTCAGTCAGGCTGGTCTCGAACTCCTGATCTCAGGTGATCCGCCTGCCTCAGCCTCCTGAGGTGCTGGGACTACAGGTGTGAGACACTGCACCCGGCCCCTGGGAGTGTTTTTGATGCAAAACCCCTGTCTAGCCTTACGAGGGTTACCCTTTTCCTTCAATCTGCTTACGCAAGGTTGCACACAAAAGCTTTCTTCAGGCGCTGTGGCTCAAGTCTCGCTCTGTCGCCCAGGCTGGAGTGCAGTGGCCGGATCTCAGCTCACTGCAAGCTCCGCCTCCCGGGTTCACGCCATTCTTCTGTCTCAGCCTCCCGAGTAGCTGGGACTACAGGTGCCGCCACCACGCCCGGCTAATTGCATAAAAAGGTTTTCTTCAGGCGCTGTGGCTCAAGTCTCGCTCTGTCTCCCAGGCTGGAGTGCAGTGGCCGGATCTCAGCTCACTGCAAGCTCCGCCTCCCGGGTTCACGCCATTCTCCTGCCTCAGCCTCCCGAGTAGCTGGGACTACAGGAGCCGCCACCGCGCCCGGCTAATTGCATAAAAAGGTTTTCTTCGGGCGCGGTGGCTCAAGCCTGTGATCCCAGCACTTTGGGAGGCCGAAACGGGTGCATCACGAAGTCAGGAGATCGAGACCATCCTGGCTAACCCGGTGAAACCCGTCTCTACTAAAAAAAAAAAATACAAAAAACTAGCCGGGTGAGGTGGCGGGTGCCTGTAGTCCCAGCTACTCGGGAGGCTGAGGCAGGAGAATGGCATAAACCCGGGAGGCTGAGCTTGCAGTGAGCTGAGATCCGGCCACTGCACTCCAGCCTGGGCGACAGAGTCAGACTCCGTTTTAAAAAAAAAAAAAAAAAAGGCTTTCTTCGACTGTATAGCTTTAGTTTGAATCACCCCCAGCAGTTACACAAAGCTCAGCACGAGAACTCCGAATCCTAACATAGGCGTGCAGGAGAGAGCTGCGCGGCCCTCCCCCAGGCAGCCCTCACAGCGGCCATTCCCGGGAAGACCGACTGTGTGTGTCTCAGTCACAGGCGGCATAGTCACGTCTTGGCCTTCAGTTTTACACATTACCGACCAGCTCAGCCCAGGCAGGGTGAGAATCTGTCTTACCTGCGGGCCAACACACACCCCTAAACACACAACAACACAACCTCCTAAACCAAGTTACGTGGACATTGTCTGTGGACTCAGGACTGACAGAGGCCGATCGTAGCCACGTCAACACCATTCCCAGCCGTGTCACATGGAAGGTTAGGATGGCTTTTCCTTTCTCACGCGGGCTGCTCCAGACTCTGCTCTGCCGTGGGGGAGGGACTGCTGCTCTCCCACTGCAAACGATGTAAACCCTGATGATACATCTTAGGAAACCAGTTTACGGACAACAGGCAGTGTGAGGCTCCGTTTCCCGACAGCAGAGCCGTGCCCAAGGCGGCCCCAGGACAGCTGCTCCCCACGCTGGAGCCCGGGCTGGGCACAGAGTCCCACCACGCCGAGGGGGCCGCTGGGGGTCACACACCGGCAGGAGGGGCTGCTGGGACAGCGAGTGTGGGGGCAGGAGAACCCCCAAGCCTCCCAGGACCCATGGCCCCAAGGCTGAGAATACAGTGGAGATACCAGAGGCCACATAGCACCTGACACACTGCAGTCCAGCCCAGCCCAGAGGAAGGACCACGTCAAAACACAACCAGGACCAGAACAGCTACAGTCGAAGACCACGCTGAGAGGAAGGCCTGCTCCAGAGCCTCCCACCAGATCCAGACCAAACCCATGAAAGCCAGAGGACAGATCCAGACTAAACCCACGAAAGCCGGAGGACAGATCCAGATGAGACCCATGAAAGCCGGAGGACAGATCCAGACTAAACCCGCAAAAGCCAGAGGACAGATCCAGACCAAACCTGCGAAAGCCGGAGGACAGATCCAGACTAAACCCGCGAAAGCCAGAGGACAGATCCAGACCAAACCTGCGAAAGCCGGAGGACAGATCCAGACTAAACCCGCGAAAGCCAGAGGACAGATCCAGACCAAACCTGCGAAAGCCGGAGGACAGATCCAGACTAAACCCGTGAAAGCCAGAGGACAGATCCAGACCAAACCCATGAAAGCCAGAGGACAGATCCAGACTAAACCCGCGAAAGCCAGAGGACAGATCCAGACCAAACCTGCGAAAGCCGGAGGACAGATCCAGACTAAACCCGCGAAAGCCAGAGGACAGATCCAGACCAAACCTGCGAAAGCCGGAGGACAGATCCAGACTAAACCCGTGAAAGCCAGAGGACAGATCCAGACCAAACCCATGAAAGCCAGAGGACAGATCCAGACTAAACCCGCGAAAGCCGGAGGACAGATCCAGACGAGACCCGCGAAAGCCAGAGGACAGATCCAGACTAAACCCGCGAAAGCCAGAGGACAGATCCAGACTAAACCCACGAAAGCCGGAGGACAGATCCAGACCAAACCCGCGAAAGCCAGAGAAGGACGGCCTCTGGGTGGGGGTCGAGTCCCACCCAGACCCAACTTAGGAGGGTTGAGAAAGGCCCTGGGCTCTCTGAAGAGCCCAGGACAAAATGTCAAGACACAACCCCACATTCAAGGGACTCAGCCAGAAGCTGAACAGCCCACAGGAGCAAAACACAATGCTCTTCAGAGGACGATACCTCAATCCAGAGTTTCCACAATGGATAATTCACAAAACTCAGTGCATAATAAAAATCACAAGACCGAAAAAGAAACAAGAAAATCCGACCCATAAACAAGCAGAAAAACACAAAAAGCAGAGAACAGAAAGCAGCTCTGAGGGAGGCCTCAACGTTATTGGTGTTGGCAAAGACTTTAACACAATGATTGCAACTGTGTTCATGGAATGAACAGAAAACATCTTCAAAAAGTTCAAGGAGGCCAGGCGCAATTTGGGAGGCTGGGGCGGGAGGATCACTTGAGCCCAGGAGTTTGAGACCATCCTACGCAACACGGTGAAACTCTGCACAAAAAAACTAAAAAGTAGCCGGGTGTGGTGGCTCGTGCCTGTGGTTCCTGCTACTCAGGGAGCTGAGGCAGAAGAGTCGCTTGAGCCCCAGAGATCAAGGCTGCAGAGAGCCGAGATCACACCGCTGCCTTCCAACCTGGGTGACAGAGTGAGATCCTGTCTCAAGAAAACCCCAAAAAACCATGAATAAAATTTTAAAAATATGGTTTTAATGAGTAAAAGGAGAGAGAGAAATGAAGATTATGTGAAACTACATAAAAGAACTAAATGGAAACTCTGCAATAAAAAGTGTAATCACTGAAATGTGTTTGACTCACTGACTGTGCTTGACAGCTGACAGATGGCAGATGAGTCGGTGAATCTGAAAACAGATCAAGAAGGACCAGATTGAAAGAACGAGGGGGAAATGAACTGTGGCTCCACGGCCCACAGCCAAGCGTCCTCCGTTCCCCTGGTGAATGGCCCCCCCCGCAGCACTGCACACCTGGCTGTGCGGTTCACACGCTTCGTGGAGACAGCCGTTCCCCAGCCTCTGCCTGCCTCCATCTGGACGGCTGCACTGAAGCCCTGCTCACCCGGGACTCCCTTCCCTCTTGTCCCCTGTGCTCCCCGAAGTTCACTCCTAGTTCTACGGGAGTACATTTTCCAGGAGCATCTCAGGCAGAACCGCAAGGGAAGAGCACTGAGTAGCCCTTTGCTTGTCTGAGAATGTCCCCATGACCATGTGCACCCAACTCCCCAAGACACACAGGCAACCACGTCCCCAAGGCACACAACCACGTCCCCAAGACACACAGGCAACCACGTCCCCATGACACACACGCAACCGTGTCCCCGACACACAACCACGTCCCCAAGACACACAGGCAACCACGTCCCCAAGACACACAACCACGTCCCCATGACACACAGGCAACCACGTCCCCAAGACACACAGGCAACCACGTCCCCGTGACACACAGGCAACCATGTCCCCGTGACACACAGGCAACCATGTCCCCGTGACACACAGGCAACCATGTCCCCGAGACACACAGGCAACCACGTCCCCGAGACACACAGGCAATCACGTCCCCGTGACACACAGGCAACCACGTCCCCAAGATACACAGGCAACTGCATCCCCAAGACACACAACCATGTCCCCATGACACACACGCAACCACGTCCCCAAGATGCACACACAACCACGTCCCCATGACACACAAGCAACCACGTCCCCAAGACACACAGGCAACCACATCCCCATGACACACAGGCAACCACGTCCCCAAGACACACAGGCAACCATGTCCCCGTGACACACAAGCAACTGCATCCCCAAGACACACAACCATGTCCCCATGACACACACGCAACCACGTCCCCAAGATGCACACACAACCACGTCCCCATGACACACAAGCAACCACGTCCCCAAGACACACAGGCAACCACATCCCCATGACACACAGGCAACCACGTCCCCAAGACACACAGGCAACCACATCCCCATGACACACAGGCAACCACGTCCCCAAGACACACAGGCAACCATGTCCCCGTGACACACAAGCAACTGCGTCCCCAAGACACACAGGCAACCATGTCCCCGTGACACACAAGCAACTGCGTCCCCAAGACACACAGGCAACATCTCCGTGACACAGGCACACAGATGTCCCCATGGCACACAGGCAACCATGTCCCTGTCACACACGCACACTGTCCCCGTGACACACGTGCAACAATATCCTCATAACACGTGCGCACCTACATCCCCATGACACACATAGACTGTCCCTGTGACATGTGGGCACCGACATCCCTGTGACACACATGCATCTATGTCCCGTGACACACGCACACCACAGCTCCACTGGAAGCCTGGCTATGCGTGGCTGTGAGGCAGGGGTCATTCTCCTGATGGTCATGGTAATGCCCCTCTGCTGTCTTCTAGCCTCAGGGGTTGCTGAGAAATCTGATGCCCCCTGACTCAAGTGCCAGCGTTTTCTGGGGAGGCCCCGGGGCCGTGGCCAGATCCCAGCAGGATGGACGTGGCGTGGTCCCCTGGGGGCTCCATGGCTACCCTTTTGCATGTGGCTTCCCGATTGTGTCCTGCCCTCCACGCCCTCGGTTCTGTCCTCGGGAACTCCTGCTGTTTAGAACTTACACTTCCTGGGACTAACTCTGTGTTCTCATCTTTCCTCCTCTGCCTTTTTGGGAGATTTCCTGAACTTTATTTTGCAACCCTCTCATTGAATGGCTCATTTCTGCTCTTACAAATTTGATCCTATCCATGAGTTCTGGTTTTCTGACGCTTTTTCTGAGGGTCTCCTCTCTCATTCCTGGCTTCTCCTCCTACCCCCGTTATTAGTTCATTTTCACGCTGCTGATAAAGACATGCCTGAAAGTGGGGACAAAAAGAGGTTTAATTGGACTTATAGTTCCACATGGTTAGAGAGGCTTCAGAATCATGGTGGGAGGCAAAAGGCACTTCTTACATGGTGGTGGCGAGAGAAAATGAGGGCCAGGTACAGTGGCTCACTCCTGTAATGTCAGCACTTTGGAAGGCTGAGGCGGGCAGATCACCTGAGGTCAGGAGTTCATGACCAGCCTGGCCAACATGGTGAAACCCTGTCTTCACTAAAAATACAAAAGCAGCCAGGCACGGTGGCTCACGCCTGTAATCCCAGCACTTTGGGAGGCCGAGGCGGGCAGATCACGAGGTCAGAAGATCGAGACCATCCTGGCTAACACAGTGAAACCCCGTCTCTACTAAAAATACAGAGAATTAGCCAGGCGAGGTGGCGGGCTCCTGTAGTCCCAGCTACTCGGGAGGCTGAAGCAGGAGAATGGCAAGAACCCGGGAGACGGAGCTTGCAGTGAGCCGAGATCGCGCCACTGTACTCCAGCCTGGACAACAGAGCGAGACTCCGTCTCAAAAAAAAAAAAAAAAAAAACCAAAGTAGCCAGGCGTGGTGGCAGTGCCTCCCAGCTACTCGGGAGGCGGAGGCAGGAGAATCACTTGAACCCGGGAACAGGGGTTGCAGTGAGCTAAGATTATGCACTCCAGCCTGGGTGACAGAGCAGAACTCCATCTCAAAAAAACAGAGAGAGAAAATGAGGAAGAAGCAAAAGCGGAAACCCCTGATAAACCCATCAGATCTCATGAGACTTATTCACTATCACAAGAAAAGAAAGGGAAAAACTGGCCCCCATGATTCAATTCCTTCCCACTGGGTCCCTCCCACAAGGGGAATTCTGGGAGATACAATTCCATTTGAGATTTGGGTGGGGACCTGGCCAAACCGTATCATTCCACTCCTGACCCCTCCAAATCTCATGTCCTCACATTTCAAAACCAATCATGCCTTCCCAACAGTCCCATAAAGTCTCAACTTATTTCAGCATTAACCCAAAAGTCCACAGTCCAAAGTCTAATCTGAGACAAGGTAAGTCCCTTCCGGAAACCTATGAGCCTGTAAAATCAAAAGCAAGCTAGTTACTTCCTAGATACAATGAGGGTACAAGTATTCGGTAAATTCCGTTCTGGGCTGGGCACAGTGGCTCATTCCTGTAATTCCAGCACTTTGGGAGGCTGAGGCGGGCAGATCACCTGAGGTCGGGGGTTTGAGACCAGCTTTACCAACATGGAGAAACCCCATCTCTACTAAAAATACAAAATTAGCCGGGTGTGGTACATGCCTGTAATCCCAGCTACTTGGGAGGCGGAGGCTTGAGAATTGCTTGAATCTGGGAGGCGGAGGTTGAGGTGAGCCGAGATTGTGCCATTGCACTCCAGCCTGGGCAACAAGAAGGAAACGCCATCTGAAAAAAAAAAAAAAAAACCAAAAAACCTGTTCCAAATGGGAGAAATTAGACAAAACCAAGGGGTTACAGGGCCCAAGCAAGTCCGAAATCCAGCAGGGCAGTCAAATTTTAAAGCTCCAAAACGATCTCCCATGACTCCAGGTCTCGCATCCAGGTCATGCTGATGCAAGAGGTGGGTTTCCTTGGTCTTGGGCAGCTCTGCCCCTGTGGCTCTGCAGGGTACAGCCTCCCTCCCAGCTGCTTTCATGGGCTGGTGTTGAGTGTCTGCTGCTTTTCCAGGCACACGGTGCAGACTGTCAGTGGATCTACCATTCAGGCATCTGGATGACAATGGCCCTCTTCTCACAGCTCCACTAGGCAGTGTCCCAGTAGGGATGCTGTGTGGGGGCTCCTACCCATTTCCCATTTTTTTTAGACGGTGTCTCGCTCTGTTGCCCAGGCTGGAGTGCAGTGGCGTGATCTCAGCTCACTGCAAGCTCTACCTCCCAGGTTCACACCATTCTCCTGCCTCAGTCTCCTGAGTAGCTGGGACTACAGGCGCTGCCACCACGCCCAACTAAATTTTTTTGTATTTTTAGTAGAGAGGGGATTTCACCATGTTAGCCAGGATGGTCTTGATCTCCTGACCTTGTGATCTGCCTGCCTTGGCCTCCCAAAATGCTGGGATTACAGGCGTTAGCCACCACATCCAGCCCCCACCCATTTCCTTTCTGTACTCCCCTAGCAGAGGTTCTCCATGAGGGCCCCACCCCTGCAACAAACTTTTGCCTGGACATTTAGGCATTTCCATACATCTTCTGAAATCTAGGCAGAGGTTCCCAAACCTCAATTCCTGACTTTTGTGGACCCACTGGCTCAACACCACATGGAAGCTGCCAAGGTTTTGGGCTTCCACCCTCTGAAGCCACAGCCCGAGTTCTATGTTGGCCCCTTTCAGCCAAGGCTGGAGTGGCTAGGACACAGGGTTCCAAGTCCCTAGACTGCACATAGCACAGAGACCCCGGGCCTGGCCCACAAAACCACTTTTTCCTCCTGGGCCTCCAGGCCTGTGATGGGAAGGGTTGTCATGAAGGTCTCTGACATGACCTGGAGACATTTTCCCCACGGTCTTGGGGATGAACATTAGCCTCCTTGCTACTTATGCAAATTTCTGCAGCTGGCTTGAATTTCTCCTCAAAAAATTGCTTATTCTTTTCTACTGCATCACCAGGTTGCACATTTTCTGAATTTTTACACTGTTTCCCTTTTTAAACAGAATGCTTTTTTTGTTTTGTTTTTGAGATGGAGTCCTGCTCTATCACCAGGCTGGAATGCAATGGTGTGATCTCGGCTCACTGCAACCTCTGCCTCCCTGGTTCAAGTGATTCTCCTGCTTCAGCCTCCTGAGTAGCTGGGATTACAGGTGTGTGCCACCATGCCCGGCTAATTTTTGTATTTTTAGTAGAGACGTGCTTTCATCATATTGGTCAGGTTGGTCCTGAACTCCTGACCTCGTGATCCGTCCGCCTCAGCCTCCCAAAATGTTGGGATTACAGGTGACAGCCATTGCGCCCAGTCCCAGAATGCTTTTAACAGCATCCAAGTCACTTTTTGAATGCTTTGCTGCTTAGAAATTTCTTCCTCCAGATACCCTAAATCACATCTCTCTCAAGGTCAGAGTTCCATAAATCTCTAGGGCAGGGACAAAATGCCGCTAGTCTAGTCTCTTTGCTAAAAGATAACAAGAGTCACCTTTGCTCCAGTTCCCAACAAGTTCCCCATCTCCCTCTGAGACCACCTCAGCCTGGACCTTATTGTTCATATCACTATCAGCATTTTTGTCAATGCCATTCAACAAGTCTCTAGGAGGTTCCAAACTTTCCCACATCTTGTCTTCTGACCCTCCAAACTGTTCCAACCTCTGCCTGTTACCCAGTTCCAAGTCACTTCCACATTTTTGGGTATCTTTTCAGCAATACTCCACTCTACTGGTACCAATACCAATGTACTGTATTAGCCTGTTTTCATGCCACTGATAAAGACATACCTGAGATTGGGCATAAAAACAAGTTTAATTGAACTCACAGTTCCACATGGCTGGGGAGGCCTCAGAATCGTAGTGGAAAGCGAAAGGCACTTCTTACACGGTGGCGGCAAGAGAAAATGAGGAGAAACCAAAAGTGGAAACCACTGATAAACTCATCAGATTTCGTGAGTCTTATTCACTACCATGAGAATAGCACGGGAAAGACCAGCTCCCATGATTCAATTACTGCCCCCTGGGTCCCTCCCACAACAGGTGGGAATTCTGGGAGATACAATTCAAGTTGAGATGTGGGTGAGGACACAGCCAAACCATATCACCCACCTCGGGAGACCCCGTGGCTCGGCTTGGCTCATTTCGTGCAGGGTCCCTGGCGCTGATCCCTCTCCTCTCCATGGCAGTGTGGGGACTGCGATGCGTATCTGAGAGTGAGGCGCTAGTCGTCTGCTTGGAAATGAGTTGGAGGCACCCCAGGAGTGGGACCCCGCAGTGAGTGACCCAAGGGGCCCCGGAAGATGCAGACCTGACCGCGTCTCCCCCGGGACGGTCTGTCCAGGAAAAAGTCCTCCCAGCCGCACCTGCCAGCCACCGGGTTTGGGGGCACGGGCAGGGAGCTGCAGACCCCACTCCTCTGCAGCCCTCCCCACCCTCAGCCCAGCTGCAGCGGCACTCAGAACACCCTGGCCCAGGGTCTCCAAGGGTGAGGGCCGCAGGGTCTGGCAGCACCCCATGAAGGCTGCCCCAGGTCCCGGTTTCAGCCCTCCAAACCCCCGTACCCAGGGAACCTGGGCCTCCATTCCTGAGCCCCCAAGTTTTTGCCCCTCCCATTCTCTTTGCCCCTAAGGGATTTTGCCTTTTTAATTCTTTTGCTGTCACCTTAATTGGCCTTAGGGGAGATGGACCAGCAGGCCTGAGATCCAGGGTGTTAGGACTCCTCCCAGCAGGGCGGACCCAGCCACGCAGAGCCCACCGCCAGCCTCCAAGGGCTCCAGAAAGGGGGTCGCTGCCTTCTCAGAAGGCCCTCTCCACCATGCCCAGAACCGTGAATGCCCCGGCCTGGGCTTTTCACCAGGAAATGAAGGGAAAGACAGACCTGTGGGATGGAGGTGGGTCCCAGCGGGGGCAGTCACACCCCCATGCCATCTCTGCACAGACCCCGAAGGATGTGGAGTGTCCTCCAGGGCCGTACAAAGCACCACAGGGTGCGAGCGACAGGGACGTGTGTCCTCACTGTCCCGAGGCTGCAGCTCTGACACTGGGTGGGGAGGGTGGGCCCCACTCCCTGGGTCTCCTCCCTGGGTCCTCACGGGTACCCCCATGTGTGTCTGTGTCCTGATCTCCCCTTCTTATGGCGACACCAGTCCTACTGGATTAGGGCCTACCCCAACAACTTCATTTCACCTCTGCAAAGACCCCATCTCCAAATACAGTGACATGGGGCCTAGGGCTTCAACATGGCAATTGGAGGGAAACAACTCAGCCCACAGCATATCACAGATCCTTCCCCCAAAAGAGGCAGAGGCTCCCCACGCCAGCTCTCGGGGAAGGGTCTGGGCGCCCACGGGGACTCTGCACACTATTCTCTCCACCTCCATGAAAGAGGCATGTCCATCTCCCGGATGAGAAAACCGAGCTCAGCCAGGATCAAAGCAGGTCTCGTCCCAGTCTCCTCACTCTACCACTCTCCATTTTTATTTGCTTTTTATTGCCTTTTGGCTGCCTATAAAGGCAATTATTTATGTAATACAATATTTGGAAAACTACATTTGCAAATTCTGAAAAATCATGCAAAAACATCACTAAAAGCCAGCCGGGCACAGTGGCTCATGCCTGTAATCCCAGCACTTTGGGAAGCCAAGGCCGGAGGATCACCTGAGGTCAGGAGTTCGAGACCAGCCTAACCAACATGGAGAAACCCCATCTCTACTAAAAATACAAAATTAGCTGGGTGTGGTGGCGCATGCCTGTAATGCCAGCTACTCGGGAGGCTGAGGCAGGAGAATTGCTTGAACCCAGGAGGCAGAGGTTGCGGTGAGCCGAGATCACGCCATTGCACTCCAGCCTGGGCAAAAAGAGCAAAACTCCATCTCAAAAAAAAAAAAAAAATCACTAAAAGCCACAGTCCCCTCCTGGCCACTCCTGTCTCCTCCTCGCTCCTGGTGCCACCTCATCTGTCTCAGCCTCTGCCTGTCCCTCAGAGCTGTGGCCCAGCCCTCCCAGGTGCGGGGGAGGGGCCACACACTCTCGACAGGTGATCCGGGTGCTAAGAGGGGACACAGTGCTGTCCCACAGGTGAGCCAGTGGCCATTTCCAAATTCCCAGGGCCTCTGTCAGCGGGTATCCAAAGAGCCTGCTTGGGAGCCCTGCACATCCACATGTCCCACCCTTGGACCTCCAAACTGCACTGGGAGCCGGCACAGTGGGCTCTGACCCACAGGGATGCTGGGCCAGCACCCTTGGGGGAAGGCAGTGGGTACCCGGGGCCTGAGCAGGGGACAGAGCCCCAATCCCCGCTGCTTCCCCCCGGCTGCTCCTTGGGGACCCCCGGACCACAGTACCAATGGGGGCAGGGTGGGCCCCCCACACAGGTCCTGGACTCATGTACAACGTCCTCTCGCCTAGGCTCGTCCTGGTGTCCGTGGCCCAAGGATTTGCAGAGCTGCAGACGGAGCCCAGGGTGGCTGTCGCAGGCCACTCACCCATCCCCAGCATCCGCAGTTTCTCAGGCTCTCAACAATAAACTTTATGTCTCATGGTTCAAGAAATGCCAGGCTCTGGGCCGAGAGGCAGAAGGCTCAGGCACAGCTCCCACTTTTTAAGCCACCATTTCTCTTTATTGTTGGTTTCCTCCCTGGATCTTTTGCTTAAAGCACATTTGTTTTTCTTTTTCTTTTTTTTTGAGATGGAGTCTCACTCTGTCCCCCAGGCTGGAGTGCAGTGGTGTGATCTCGGCTTACTGCAAGCTCTGCCTCCCGGGTTCCCGCCATTCCCCTGCCTCAGCCTCCCAAGTAGCTGTGACTACAGGCCCCACCACCACGCCCAGCTAATTTGTTTGTATTTTTAGTAGAGATGGGGCTTCGCCGTGTCAGCCAGGATGGTCTCGATCTCCTGACCTTGTTATCCGCCCACCTTGGCCTCCCAAAGTGCTGGGATTACAGGCGTGAGCCACCGCATCCAGCCTGTTTTTCTTACATCACATTGAAGTAGATCAAGTTCCTGATAAATGTTAGATTTAGCCTGACTCAGCATGAGCCTGGCTTCTCCCGCCAGTCGGCACATGGGTGGGTACCAGGCACACAGTCTCCCCGCCCTGCCCACCATCTGCTGTCCTGGAGCCCTTGGTGGGACCCGCTGCCCACAGACACCTTGCCCATGCCCCAGTGCCGGGCAGAGGCCTCTGTGCTCTGAAGAGTGAATAAAACATGAAACTGGCCGGGCGCAGTGGCTCACGTCTGTAATCCCAGCTTTGTGGGAGGCTGAGGCAGAAGGAGCACTCGAGCTCAGGAGTTTGAGGCCAGTCTGGGCAACATAGTGAGACCCCATCTCTATGAAAAAAAAAATCAGGCTGGGCATGGTGGCTCAGCCTGTAATCCCAGCACTTTGGGAGGCCGAGGCGGGCAGATCACGAGGTCAGGAGATCGAGACCATCCTGGCTAACACAGTGAAACCCCGTCTCTATTAAAAATACAAAAAAATTAGCCAGGCGTGGTGGCGGGCGCTTGTAGTCCTAGCTACTCGGGAGGCTGAGGCAGGAGAATGGTGTGAACCTGGGAGGCGGAGCTTGCAGTGAGCCGAGATTGTGCCACTGCACTCCAGCCTGGGTGACAGAGCAAGACTCCGTCTCAAAAAAAAAAAAAAAAAAAAAATCAGCTGGGTGTGTTGACATGCACCTGTAATCCCAGCTACTCGGGAGTGACCCAAGATTGGGCCACTGCATTCTAGCCTGGGTGACAGAGCAAGACCCTGTTTCCAAAAAAAAAAAAAGAAGAAAAGAAAGAAAGAACAAAAGGAAAGGAAAGGAAAAAAAAAGAAAAGAAAAAAGGAAAAGAAAAGAAAAAGGAAAAGAAAAGAAGGAAAAGTGAGGCCCTGCACAGAAGCAGGGTGGCTGGCAGCAAGTTATCTGGAGCGGAGGGCCGGTGCTGAGTGCAGCGAGGGCGGGGTGAGCCTCGTGAAACCCCCATCGCACAGGGAGGCCCTGCCGGGAGGCCACTCCACCTCTGTTTGTCTTGTCCCAAACAGCAGAGGCCACGGCTGCTCCTGGACAACACTCCTGCCCCTTGCGTGCCCCATGGCCGTCCGGAGTGTGGACTTGGCTTCCGGCACCAACGCACCCCTCGACCCCCAGACGGCGGCGGCATCAGCGGCGCTGATGGTGTTTGATGAGCAAATGAATAAAGGCAGCAGGTCCCCCACCACCACCTCCACTCCCATGGGCACTCCCAGCGGCTCCTGGAAATTTCCCTGGGTTCTCAGTACTCCCCCAGCCATAGGCTCAGTGGGCGTTAGACCCTCTCCCCAACCCTCCTCTGGGGCGTCTGTACCCCGACTCCCCCCCAGGCCGCTCCTCAGCCCCCACCCCTCCCTGCCAGGAGTACAGCCCGGCCCCTCTGCAGGCTGGGGACTGCCTTGCGGGCTGCGGGGACCCAACGGGGCAGCCCCAGCCAGGCCGTCAGGCTCCGAGAGAAGTGCGGGGCCAACACTGCCTCCCAGCGTCCCGGGGTCCTGTGCCCGGGAAGGCCCCGCATCTGCGGCACCCGGAGTCGTGGAGGCCAGAACGCTGGGCAGCAGACCCGGCCGTTCACAGACGCACCGGAGCGGGCGGGGGCGGCAGCCTGCGGAGGAGCCAGTCCCGGCCACCCTACGCCGACCGCCGCGCGTCCGGGCCGGTCTCTGGGCCCCTCTGCTGGTGGAACCCGGCAGCGCCTCCTCCCTCTCAGCCGCGTCTGTCCCAGGCGCCTGCAGTCCAAGTGCCTCCCCCACCTGCACGCCCAGGCTGGGTCTCCGTTCCCACCCAGGCCAGCGCTGCAGGCAGAGCCCAGCCCGGCGGCCGCGGCGAGCATGGGGAGGCCCCTCCACCTCTGTCGGTCTGCGCTGAACACCGCAGAGGTGGCTGCTCCCCCGAGAAGCCCGCACACCGGTCCAGGCCCCCGAGGGGCCATCTGCCCCCGGCTCACCGCAGGCCCTTTCCTGGGGGCCCCTGTGCCGTGCAAACGGCAGGTCTGGCCGCTCTCGGGCTCTGTCCTGCCAGCCCCACAACGCAGAACCCAGCGTCCCCACCCCATCTCCCGGGATCCCTTGGCTAAGGGAGGGTGACTGGCGGCCCGCAGGCCCTTAGAGGGTCCCCCACAGGCGAGGATGGAGACGCAGCTCCAGACCCCGGAGTGCGGCTCCCCAGACACACCCACGTCCGTCCACCATCCAAGCATAAACCCCAACGCAGCGGCTCCTGGCCTGGCTCTGAGGACGGCACAGCTGGAGTGGGAGAAGCGCCCAGTGCTTCCGTCACTGGAGCCCACAGGTCCACAGGAATTCGAGATCCTGGATGCGTTGGCTGGACCTAAGGACACACGCAAGGGGCGGGAGA